>NC_052963.1:21096385-21268885 GCF_013358895.1 Oreochromis aureus | reverse complement strand
AAACTTACACTGGCTCCCCATTAAATTTAGAATTGATTTTAAAGTTTTACTGTTTACTTATAAAATTTTAAATAATATGGCACCTGATTACCTAGCTGATCTTCTCTGCCCATATAGCCCCACAAGAGCACTAAGATCATCAGACCAACTGCTCTTAGTGCAACCCAGGTCTCGCTTGAAAACCAGAGGTGATCGTGCCTTCGCCGTTGCAGCACCTAGATTATGGAATACACTTCCTTTCCATATACGCGCATCGGATTCTATTCAGTCTTTTAAATCACGTTTAAAAACATACATGTTCGACATTGCATTTAAGGTCAATTAGGGCAAACTGCATCCGGTTTGCATTGGATTATGTAACTATTTTATTGTATTTTCATATTTATAATTTTATTATACTTGATTTTATCTGTACTATGATCTTATGGAAAGCACTTTGGTGTACTTCGGTCTTGAAATGTGCTATATAAATAAACTTTGATTTGATTTGATTTGATTCTCCAGCAGAGTGGCGCAGCGGAAGCATGCTGGGCCCATAACCCAGAGGTTGATGGATCGAAACCATCCTCTGCTATGTGTTTTGGATGGCCGGATTCTCTGAACTGTGTCCAAAAACAGACGACAGTCAGGACCTGATGCCCCAAAACGCAGCCAAGTCACCCTGCAGTACAGGCACCGAGTGAGTCAGTCGGGTACTATAACTGCCCCCGATCACCAAGGGCGGCTCCCTATGTGTACATAGCCTAGCACAGGGGTCTCCAACTCCAGTCCTGGAGAGCTACTTTTCTTTAGCTTTTAGGTGCATCCTTGTTCTGACACACCTGAATCAAATGAATGGCTTGTTATCAGGCCTTTGCCAAACTCGATGCCATGCTGAAGAGGTAATTCAAACCTTTGATTCAGCTGTGTTTGAGCACGTCCACACGTGCTCCTGCTACTCCCCTCTTTTAATGGAACTAAATTCAGTGATTCAAATCGTTGGTACTCTCTGGTCTTCATGTGGTTTCACAAGTCCTACCAGACAACATAAACACCCCCAAATAAAGTGAAGCAATAAGCACAGGGTGTTGGCTGTCCAGAGTTCTGGACACTAAGGCCGTTTATCAATGCCCAAGTACGCGAGTACGTACTCGCGTTCTCGGTGAGTACGTACCCGCCGAGAACGCGAGCACGGACTCGTGGGCCGCTTCTCAATTCTCGGCACGCGAGCACGGACTCGTGATTTGTACAGTCGGAACACCAGCGTGCGTGATGATGTCACAGGGCCGGAGTTTTTACTGCCGTCCCCTCTTAATTTAACTGTAAGTAACATGTTATGAAGCTTAACTTTAATCACAGCCAAACCAGTTTACTCAGGAACAAATAAAACACTGAAATAAACCAAACATTAACATTTAGAAGTGATCTAAGTGACTTATATATCATTGTTAACCTCAGTGGTGAAACCTCTATTAATAAAAATAGTGTACATGTACATACGTGTACATACCTTAATAAAAACAAGCAGGTGAGATGTTAGAACGCTTTTATTTCTATTCTAGTGGACACTCAATACTATAGACAGCTGCTGGAGTTTCTTTAACCTGAGTAGTGAGAAGTCCGCGAGCGGGGGTTGGAGTCCGCTGTTGAGTTTTGGACGAAATGCATTCTGGGATATTTAGCTGTCCCAAGTCTACACCGATGCATGCTCGATAAAACGGGCGGATCGAGAACACATCCGGGACTTTTTCGCGTTCTCGGCGTGATGCGTGCCAATTGGAACAGTACTTGGTCTCCGACTGATGACGTATCACGAGTACACGAGAACGCAAGTACGCACAAGTACGCATATTGATAAACGCCCTAAGTCTTTAGAGGTTCTCTGTGTCAGTGTTGACTTTTCCACCTCTCTGTCATTGGTCTTCCTCTTTGCTTCTTGGGAGGAAGTCTCCGAGATGCTTTTTTGGGATTTAAGATTTGATTGTAGCTCCTTTTTAACAGACATCTTTCAGGATAAATGGTGAATCCCAGGACGGCTCCCTTGAGTTTCTGTGTCATTTCGTTCATTTCATCATTTCATACTCACAGCTGACAGGTTAAAGGCTGAATCCCAGGAACAGTTGAGCAGCAATGTAGTCCAGAGAAGCTATGTCCAAGATCTCAATACGAAGACGCCCAAAGCGGTCTCTGGAGCCCTGTACCAACTGAATTGAGAATCTTTGAACTGAAAATCAGGTTGCACCATTGCCTAAACGCCTGTGTCCTGTTATTTATTAAAGGTAAATTTACACTTTTGACATTTTCGTCAGTTTTTATCTTGAGGCATCTCAGTATAAATTTAGAATCCCACTACCTCATGTGGACACTCTGCCCATGTTATTTCTTTGGGGTTCATCCTGCCAGCAGCACCACCAGTCCCATAGAAGAAAACGGTGTATCAAAAGATTTGGTAGAAGATTTCTTCCACTCGGTCATAAATAGTTGGTCTTGTGTCTTTCAACCAAAAATATATTTTTTTCGGGGGGTTTGTTGCTCTCTGTCCAATCGCTCTATGAATGTAGGTAACCGTTTAACGGGCAGAGACATACTCATATGTTGGTGTAAGTTTTCGTTTTTTTACCCCCACTGCAGCTCCCCTTAACAATGTGAGAAAGTGAAACAGGTCATTGAACGTGAATGTCCAGAATAACAAACCACTTATTTTGTCAGTCCTGGACTATGCTAAATGGCTGTAATATAAACCTAAAAGTGCAAGCATTTGGAATAATGGTTTTGCAGGTTTTCATACATTGTTTCCCTTTAGATTCATTATTCGAAGGTAATGTCGTTCATTAAGCTTGTTAAAGCGTTATGTTATACATGTGTACAGAAAATTCAAGTGTTAATTGGAAAATTAAAGAAGTAATTAAAATAACAGAACTGTAGATACCTAAACATATCTTCATCCTGTCAGCTAGATACTTATCATGCTTAATGGCAACAACGTAGCCTTTTTCATTTCTCAAATGGTAATTGTGTTATATGTTTGAAGGACATGAGCTTTATGAATTTCAAACTAAAGTATTAATTAAAGTAATAATAATAATAAAAAAGAAACCAATGCTCCTCTTGCATTCTTGTTAATAACTGCAATATATTAGTCACTTTCTACTAAACTGGCCCTTTTGCTTACTGCACTAACAAACATTTCCAGTCCCTGTACCTTACTGCTAAACCTAAAACCAATCAATGACATGAGCCTGATGTTAACAGGTAGATTACCTCAGTTGATGGATCTGATTGGTGCAACAACTACCCAGTCAATAGTGCCTGTTTAAAAAAAAAAAAAAAATCTGGTATAAGACCATGACACCTGAAAGAACATATTTACATAACATGCAGTTACGGCGTGAAGCAGGTGCTCATGATGCAGGTAGGCAGCAGATCGTGCATTTTGGGATGTTAGTTTATTTAAGCTTATTCGCTTAAATAAGGGTAAAAAACTTGCCTTTTTCCAAAGAGTAGAATCACCTAGTTATTTATTTTTGAATAAAGATAAAAAAAAATTGTCATTTGACAAATAACACAGTTTAACAGGTATTTGGAGGTTCTTGTTTCTGCTTGAATGTACTTACATCTGATTATTGTTTAACTTCTCATTTAAATATCACAGAATCAAGGTTAACATGGGAATAACATTTTCCAATCCTCAGTGTCAATACGTTCAAATAGTCTTCTGTATGGTGCAGTTAGTATGTAGGTCTATGTTCAAAGAGTAGTTATGTAGCATGTGAAAAGGATGACAGCATGTCAGTTTAGTCAGTTAAATACTGCATATTTACCAGGCAGTGAGCTTTGCATTGAGCTTAAGTAGACTGTGATACAAATGCACTTGTATATTTTTTGCAGCATGTATACAGTCATGGACTGGTATGAGAACACTGGAAATATAAAGGATGGTGTGAAGTCTGTAAAATGTTTCCTGTGTGATTTATTTGAGTGCTGATGCACTTTGATCATGAGTCAACATTTCAGTGTTTGCTTTTGCTTTAACACAAAGTTGAAGTTGAACTCAATGCACTGATTCCCACTGATTATTCTCTAAATCAGAGACATCTGTTGTGTTGTGCGTAAAGCACATGTAATAGAAATTGTTGTGCATCATGTTTGTGATGAAATGGATGAAATGATGTTAACGCAAGTGCAACTCTGCTTAATTTTCTTTTAATAAGGGTTGACTTTTCCCCTCAGTTCAATGAGATGTCTTTAAGCAGAGTCATGCTGGGAGGCTTAGGTGAAGGGCCAATCATGTGGTCTCCTAACATGACAGCCTTATAGTGGATTTAAAGTGTCCAGTAGTGTTTGAGCCATCTATCTAGCACCTCATTTTTCAATCCATAAATGTCTTAGATTGCGCTTGAGAGGTAGCAAAAACTTGTATTTCAAAGCAGTTTTCTATGTAAAGAAGAAACCAATTCACCCAGTATGGGATTAAACATTGACTCACATATTTGCTTTTGCAAAGTTGTTGACTCTTTTCTGACATGGCCACAGTCTGAATGCACAACATGACTAACAATAGGACTAAAAATTAATTCTGTGGTTGTGGTCTTTGGTTTTCACTACAATGTTAAGATTGTAGTTAGAAAAATACTAAATACACCAGGTCAGGGGTCCAAGGCTTTTAGTCAAACTCATATAAATAAAACTTTGCTTTTGGGGTCTTACCCTGTAAATGCTTTCTGTTAGCTTACTGGGGTCAGACAGGGGCTTCTCAAAGGATTAAACAGTGGCTGGCTTGAGGAACTGTAAAGCTAAAGTAAAAATTCATGTTGTTTCTCAGCTGAGGACTTAAAAGACTAGCAGAAACAGGGTTGTCATACTTACAAGTGTATTTGAGGTCTTGTGAAGTCTTTGTTCTTGAGCCACTAATACAGCCACAACAGCAACATGGATATGCAGCATGAAGCACCAAGGAATTCAACATAAATGTGGCATGTCAACAAACCAAACGCACAATGCAGCTTAATATAATGTGGTTAATACTTATTAAATACTTGATGAGTGCACTTTATCTGAGAAAATCTATATCCTGAGAAAGAACAACAAGACAAGTTCCAACAAGAATCTCATGACAGTTGGAAAACAGTGGGTATTTCCCCACATTCTGCAATGTATAAGCTGTGTACTGAACAATGCCCAGCATGTTATGTGGCTTAATGTGTGGCCTCAGTGACCTAATGGACAAAGTAAGTCAGGGATTTGTGGTTATTTGCAGTAGCATTAAAAGGGGAAGTGGTCCATGGATAGTTGCAAGTACTCAGACTCTTCGGAAGCTTATCGTTGGGTTAGAACCAAAAACAATATAGTGGTTACGGAATTGTAAGGAAAGGTAAAACATGATGTCATAATTACAGATGTATACGTACTGTATTGTCAAATCTGACATTTATAGTCTTTGTCCTGCCACTTCACTTGATTAAGATTGGTGTGAAGTTACATGTCATTTCACCCATGTAAGAATGGCACAGGTTCTAAGATAATCCACTCCTAACAGACAGCACTCTTCCAAAATAAAAATAAAAATTAACCACAGTAGAAGTAACACTATAAACACATAGTGAGTGAACAAGATACAGTCAGTGCATCATGGGAAACACCTAGCAATCAGGCCTAGCAATCACAGTGTAACTAACAGATAAATCAGGGTTACTTGATCCAACCCTAATCACATGCTATAAAAGGGGAGTTTTAATCCTACCCTGAAACATAGAGCCTGGTTCTGCTGGAGGTTTCTTCCTGTTAAAGGGGTGTTTTTCCTTCCTGATGTCACCAAAATGCTTCCTCAAAGGGGTCAAGTCACTAAATGACTGCTGTGGTTTTCTCTCTTTTCTCTGCATTATTGGGTATTTACCTTGCAATATATATCTATATCTATATCCAGGGGTGCATATAAGTGGTCCGCAGGTGTGCATGCGCTGTCAAAATAAAAGACGCGCACCAGATAAGAAGTTGCAATGCACGTTTGCGTACATACGATTTTCTGGAGGAGGACAGACATTTCTTTAGAACTCTTAAAGATGTCGAAGAAGCAAGCTCCTTTAAGCAATTACTTTGGTGTTCCTCCACCTCCAAAGAAATGTCAGAAGGAGTCCGAACTGCAAAAGAAGCGCGTATTCTCGGAAAAGTGGTTGCAGGAGGTGAGCTGGCATTTGTTTGAAGCCAGCTCACCTCCTGCTCACTCAATTAACCCAAAATCAGAATGACTCAAAATCCCTGAAATGTCTCTGTTAACGCATTTTGTGTAGTTTGTCCAAAGTTTGTCCATTCTACACTCCTGATGGGTTAATTGCGTTAATCATGATGACGGAAAAGAAAAGTTAAATGGGAAGATTTTTTTTCATTGGTTCTCAGATAAATAAAATTGAATTTAAATATGGTTTGATTTCTGTCAGATTTTTTATGCAGTCATGCTGATTTTTAGTTCCAAAAACAAATACTGAACATTAACTAACTGATATGTGCAAAGCACTTTTTAGGGGCTTTTAAACGTGTGGTGACACTTATATGTAGAGCTTTGTGTCATCTGCATAATTGAGGTCAGAGTTGCTGTAATGCTCCTGTCCTGATGCTCACACACGTCAAATAGCAGAAGCCTGATAAAATTACCTTATACTTCAGTTTCTGGATCTTATCCTTCTGTCTTACTACATTTCTTAATAATAGCATTCTGTAAAGATGGCCTTTCTTCTTAAAATATGATTTAAGATATTGTAATTTTAAGATAAATTGTAATAATTATTGTCCCTACATTTCCAAAAAAAAAATAAAAAAATGCTGAATTGATATAATCTTCTGTTGCCTTTCCAGGAGAGTGACCCTGACATTGAGAAACAAGGCTTTGAAAACTTGGCCTACGAGTATGGGAGCCAGACTGAGCTTTGCCCTCCACCTAAAGCTGCCTCAAGAGCCGCTTTTAAACTTCAGCGGATCACCTCTGAGCATGAGGTCCACATCATCCAAACCAGAATCTGCAGCCTGAATGGCATACTTGCTGTCACATGGTCTGTACCCAACAGTTTGGCCAAGGTGGACTATGATGCTTCAGTTATTCCAACCAAAGAGATCGCCCTGGAACTCCAGACCTTGGGATACAGCGTGGAGTCTGTGGTGCAGATCAGGGTGGATGGTATGCACTGCCAGTCCTGCGTGCAGTCTATTCAGGGACAGATCGGGGAGCTGCAGGGGGTTTCACATATTCAGGTGTCTCTTCAGGACAAAGCAGCGCTGATTGTTTTTAAGCCTCTTCTAGTCACACATGAAGAACTGAGAGACAAAATTGAGGACATGGGCTTTGATACTGCTTTGTTATCTGAGGACCCATCAGTAGAAGATTTAAGTTTCTGGCAGAATAAGGAGGTGGATGCCTCCACCCAGACTGTAACCATTTTGATTGGAGGGATGACTTGCAACTCTTGTGTGCGGACAATAGAAGGGAGGATCTCTCAGATGACTGGAGTGCGGTTCATAGCGGTGTCCCTGGAGGCGGAAAGGGGAACAATAACCTTTGATCCCTATTTGACAGAGCCAGAGCAGCTCAGGGCAGCCATTGAGGACATGGGCTTTGACGCCTCACTTAAAGGTAGGTAACAAAAATAAATGTTTGCTTAATGCAGCTTTTTAAAAAAAAAAAAAAAAAAATTTTTAGGATTATTTAAGTTTTCTTTTTCAGTGTGTCAAATGTTAATAAATATTGAGGGTGACAACTGACTGAACATCCAGGGAACAGTTAGCATTTGTTTTTACCATCCTGTTTTTCTTTAACATCTTACTTGAGCTCCACAGTACTTGGTCCAGATCACAACCTAAAGATCCCAGAACTTCTCCAACATGAAGGGACACAAACACTCAGGAGCTAGATACCTTACCCATTAGTTCACATGGTAACAGGTGTTAGCTTGACTCCAGCTGATCAGGCTTGGACAAGAAGTTATGCATCTTAATTTATTTTGGGAAGAATTTGGCACAGATTGGTGCATTTTTTTCTATCCCTATTTCTCATTTCTCAATTTGTACATCATTTCTCATCTGGTCTCAGTGCCTCTCATCAGAGATGCAAGAACAGTAGCACAGCTGGATCATCTGACCAGTTTTTAATTTGTTATGGCCCACTGCTGTATTTGCTGATCTCAGGTGTCATTCAAGCATAAGAGTGCTTCAATTTATGTTTTTAAGGCAGAGAAATAAATGAGGAGGGAGGATGTGGCATGAAACAAACCACCTGTGGTGCGGACAGCATCATCTGTCCCTAATATATAGTCAAGATAGGGGATTGTATGAGGTGTGCTCCCGCTCCTGAAATTCAGATAAGCACACCAGCACACCATCATTGCAGCTATCCTAATCTAGGGGGAAAAAAGCTCCTCTGCACACTTCAATACTGACCCTTCTGAGTCCAAGTTTGACAGCTTGCCATGTGGCGACACAAGAGGCATTTTAGCTATGTGTCTGCTGACCCAGTAGCTAGCATCTGAAAACTACATTAGTAAATTTTATTAGTTTTAGAAGAATGTATATCGTAGCTGCACTTTAATGTTTTCTACAGTTTATTTTTTTACTTTTTACCTCTTGTTTCTGTCTCGCAACACAAATGAGAAGTCTACATTTTATGCAATACAATAATAATAATAATAATAATAATACTTATTAAAGGCATACACAGACCAAAGCCAATACAACAAGTGTTAAGTTTACTCGGCAGATGAGTTGAGAGGTGAAATCTGTGACATTTGTGAGAACTCAACACAAATCCTTAGTGGATTTTTGACCCTTTTTTTGTCATTAATGGGATGAACATGAAAAATAACTCTCGTGCCTCAGTGGTACCTCATCTCTTCATCTGCTCTTTCTGTCAGGCAAGGAGTGAGTTGGGAACTCAAGTACCTTTGAACTAGTTTTTACACCCGAGGTAGAAAAGCACCCATTGTTAGATGTCCTTGGAGGGGTTTGCTTTCATTTAGGAAATGTCTGCCATTAACCGTGAAATCTTGTACATGCTATCTAAAGGGTTTCTTAGAAGAGGTATGTTGTTTAGAGTAAACCAGAAACTCAACGGTTACTCTGGGAACCAGACAACTGTACTCCTCAGTGAAACTCTGAGAGCCCTTATCCTTACCAGGGCTTTAATTGCAGAAACAGCCTGCCAAGATGAGGGATTAACGCAGGCAGATTATGAACAGATTCTTTAATTTCTCTTTATCTTGCTCAGCTCTCAGTGTCAGGTTTTATTGGCCTCTACTGGCCTCTTATTGGGATAGAAGTTATATATCATGTGGTTGTATATCATATGCCAGTGAGCTGTAAAAAAGGCTATCCAAACTTCTCAAACTAAGCAAATGCTTGGTTATTTTCTCTTCTAGTTAGCAGAAGGTGTGGGAGAAGATTGTGGACTTAAAGTAAATAAAATAAATCCAGCTTGCTTTAGAAATGCCATTCATGCTCGTTTCCAATTCTGTGCTTTCATCCTGGAGCTATATGAGAGTTAAACAATCAGAAATCATTCCTGTTTACTTTGTGCACCTTATATTTCCAGTACAACAGGGAATCATGCCACCTGCAGATGTTCTCTGACAACCGAGTTGTTAGTTCCTACCATGTTATCCAATCCATATCGGTATAGAGACTTCACATGATTTTTGTGTTCCTTTCATTTTTTTTAGCAGTGTATTGAACACACAGTTTTGGCCACAGCAAACAAAAAGGGGAACATTTGAACTTTGATAATTTATGCTGATGTCAGCTTAATCCATTTGTCTCACTGTGACGGCATACAATGTTTTAAAGAGTTCAAGCAAACAAGTTACTTATGTTCCTATTGCTTTAAAGTTTGGAGATGACCCATGGAAAATAAGGCTTTTTCCTAATTTGTGTGAACCTGACTGTTGACCTATGACCTTGAAGCATTACATACTAAAGTTTTATATCTTTACCCTTATCTTCTGTAAGCTGTGAAAGTTTGACATTTTAAGATATATTCATGCATGTGTGATTTTGCAAAACTTTATGGTGTCACTGTGATGCCTCTCCAGGCCTTTTCACAGGATATATTACTTGATATTATTCCTTGAAGTGTTTTTTCCCAGGTCAACTTTGACCTTAAACAATAAATGTCAATGTTAAATACTTAGCCAACCTAGGTACTCATGTCCCCCAGGGCCTAGTATATTGCTGTGAAATCTGAAAACGATGCATGAAAAATTGTGTGTGATATAAAGATTTTACTAACTTTCACATTCGGTATGACCTTGACTTTGACCTTGACCGATTTTCATGAAAATTAAATCACCTCAAGCTGGTATTGGTATCTATTGTTAATTGGTATCTACCATCACACAAAATCTGACACACTGCTAACAAACAGACAAAAAAAAAACAAATGAAAGAGATTATATCCTCCCTCCCTTCAGGGAGAGATTAAGATGAGTTTTTAAAATTTCTAGTTGGACCATGGTGAGTGAAGATTCTCAGTTGAGCCTCATAAATCTGTAGAGCTACAAACTTATATGGCACCTCCATATTTTTTTGTCCTTTCAGAACCTATAAAGAGTGTTCAGAGTCATGAAAAGTCCCAGCCTGTAAGCTTTGGACTTTCTGACATGTCGGCTAACAGGCCTGTAGTCAGCAATGGGACGGGTTCACAGGCACCATCTGCAAGTTCGCCTGAGATAAAAGCAAAGAGATGCTTCATCTGCGTCACGGGGATGACCTGTGCCTCCTGTGTGTCCAACATCGAGAGGAACCTGCTCAAACACAGAGGTGAGCAACTTCCAGGGATGAGGCATTTGTACTGAGATGAAGAATGCTGATAAAGTGTACTGTGTTTGTTAACCAGGTGTCCTCTCAGTGTTGGTGTCGCTAATGGCCGGTAAGGCGGAGGTGAAGTATGATTCAGATGTCCTGGATGCTATTGCAGTGACTGAGCTCATCAAAGACTTGGGCTTTGGTGCCAAAGTGATTGAGGATAATGCAGTAGCACATGGAAAGCTGGACCTCACTGTAAGTCTGCGGGACATCATATAATGCAGGATTTTGTGCAAATTCCACATCACATGTATTTCACATGCAGATAACAGGCATGACGTGCGCATCATGTGTCCACAACATCGAGTCCAAGCTCAACTTAACCAGAGGGATCCTCATGGCTTCGGTCACATTGGCAACCAACAAAGCTCAGGTTGAGTTTGACCCAGAGGTGCTCGGACCTCGGGATATTATCAAGATCATCCAGGTGTTTATCACAAGACTTTTAAAAGCCATCTTAAACCTACAATGTTTTACACATGCAATTTTCACACCTTGGAGTTTCTCCTCATTTCAGGGTCTTGGATTTGAGGCCAGGCTGGAGAAGGCGGGCTTCAAAAACAACCTTGATCACAAAGAAGAAATTCGACAGCAAGTATCTGGTTTACAGTTCTTATTTTTAAATAATAACAATTAACAATTTTCTAACAATTAAACCCTGAGAGTATGCCGTTGGCAGGTGGAAAGTTATAACCAGCACATGGTGGTTTTGATCCAGATATTGATCCCCCAGGTCATGCTTAAACCCACAATCCCTCACTACACTTTTTCTTTCACTACTGGAAAAGGCTTTTTAGATTTAGGTCAGAGTCAACATTTCGATTAATTAGTACTTATACCAACTTTCACTTTTCCTTAAATGTCATACAGATGGACTGTTTCTGCTCTTGGCTCTATATGAGAGATGCAAGACCAGAGGTGGTAAAACTAGATTTTCTTAGTGTACAGGCTGCATTCAGCTGACTTGCTGCTCTTTGTGAATTTAGATCACTGAATTCAACAAGATGTCAGCAGATTTTTCACAGCTATTATGACAGATTTTCCATCCCCTACACTGTCACTAAACTGTCTTTATACTAGACTGTATACAGTTGTCAGGCAATTTGAAATTACCGGCCTTTCTCCGTTTGGCCACCAGGGGAACATTTGCAGCTAAAAAAGGTGTCAGATTA
Source organism: Oreochromis aureus (assembly GCF_013358895.1). NCBI lineage: Eukaryota > Metazoa > Chordata > Actinopteri > Cichliformes > Cichlidae > Oreochromis > Oreochromis aureus. The sequence continues at coordinate 21,256,895 of NC_052963.1, read as the reverse complement.
TTAGCTTACTGCTAAATTTTTCCTTAAAAATGACCAGCTGTACAAAAAATCAGTGGAAAGGATGAATGTTTTTTTCATAACAGACATGTCTGCCTGGTTTTTGTAGGTGGAAGAACTCATTTCTGTTGAGCCTGGTCTTTGGCTTGCCTGTGATGGGTCTCATGATCTACATGATGGTCATGGACAACCTGCACCAAGAACATGGGGGCTCCATGCCCACCGAGCAGAATGTACTTCCGGGCCTCTCCATCCTTAACCTGCTTTTCTTTGTGCTCTGCACACCTGTCCAGGTGAGGAAGCACAATCTGAGCTAAACCTTTAATCACACGAGTGTGTTTTCTTTGCTAAGGATGGTAAAAGTGTAGGACTCACGGTGGAGCGTGAATCCTTCCCCTCACTGGATCTTTGTGTCTTCCTTGATGCAGATCTTTGGAGGTCGATACTTTTACATTCAGGCCTACCGCTCGTTAAAACATCGCACTGCCAACATGGATGTGCTAATTGTGTTAGCCACCTCCATTGCCTACATCTATTCCTGCGTGGTCCTCATCGTGGCCATGGCTGAGCAGGCCAGCCAGAGCCCTGTGACCTTTTTCGACACTCCACCCATGCTCTTTGTGTTCATCGCTTTGGGACGATGGCTGGAGCACATCGCAAAGGTAAAATAAAAAGAAAAAAAGATTTATAAGGCTTAATTCTAGGGAACTATAAACTGTCAAGTCACTGCTGATTCTTGGAATCAGCTCACTACAGTTGCTTATATATGACCTAATTCAAACTTGCACTGTCTGCATTAGGCAGCATGTTTGTTTTTTCTCCAGGCTTTTATTGCCATATTTTATTGACTCTTCAGAGGGCTGATGTTTTTATTGTGCTAGACAATGATAAACTGAACATCGTCTGATGCTACATCACAATCACAGGACTGCATTCAATTTGATGATGAAGTTGCTTGCATTTTATATCTGCAGTGCATGTTTTTTTTTGTGCAGTACTCAAATAATAGCTGTAATAGTGTTATTACTATTACTATTTACTATTACTACTTCACTGACTTCTGATGTTGGCTAGCCACCATGAACTCACCCACTGGTTAGCAATCTTTTTTTTTAAGTTCGCCAATGTTTTACTTGTAAATTTTCTATTCTTTCCTGTGAATTTTTCTTTTTTTCTTCAAAATTTGCAATTTCTAGTAAATTTGCCATGTTTTTGTTAATAAATCTTTTATTTTTTTTCTTGCTACTTTGATGCTTTTTTCAAAAGAACGTTTGCATTCTCAATCATCCAATTTCAAAAGTTGAATCATGTTTTTGTGGAGAAACGTAATCCAAGTCTTCTTCAGTCTTGACTGCTTTCTCCCACAAAACGCTACGTCCAGATGAACAGATTCAACTTTTGGAGATTTTTCAAAAGAAGTTTTGAAAATTTTGCCAAATGTATCATTCTCCTAATTTCTTAGTTTTTCTTTGCAATTTTAATATTTTTTCTAGTAATTTTGACAGATTTTTGTTGCAACCATTGCATTACGTGAGTTTCAGACATCTAAAAGTCCTAGCACAGAATTGTGCCAGGATCTCTGACACTGTGTTCTCATAAATTTGATCCAAGTTTGACCATTTTTCTTATAAATTAAAAATGTTTATTTTTATGTTTATTTCTTATACAATTTTGTCCTTATAAACTTGACAGTATTTTCTCACAAATTTGCTATTTTTATGGGAAATTTGCTGATTGTTAACTTTAACTTTCACTCTCGCCAGTGTTTTACTTGTAAATGTATTTATTTATTTATTTTTGTAAAGTTTAGGCGAATTTTACAGGTCTTTTACTAATAGATTTTCATTTTTTTTCCTGAAAATTGGCCGGTGAAAATTGACAATTGTTTTGATTGTTTTTTTCCCTCAGATTTTAACAGTTTTTTCCCCTATAAATTTGACATCTTTATCATAAAGTGTAATATTTATTTATATTTTGAAAAAAATGTAGTCATTAATTTAAACTTTGTTCTTACAAATGTGACAGATCATAAATTGACAAATAAATCTTCATGTTTTTCTGCTAAATTTCCCACTTTTCCCCACATATTTGCCAGCTTTTCTCTTGTGCTATTTTTTCCTCATGAACTTACATCTGTATATGTGAAATTATTACTAACTGATTCATCATAAGCTTCTGTACTCTGGCTTGGACAAAAACGCAAAGAAACTAAAACATTGTTATAGGAGCCGTCTCAGAAATGAAATGCTGCAGATTAATTTCCTGTCTTTGTGGTGGGACACTAGCAGCAGGTGTTTTAACACCAGTGAGAGAAGGCCCATTCTTTATACACATATTCACCAGCAGGAGAGTATGAACTTTCTTCTGTCGCCATCTCAGCGGCACAGTTGTGAAAATCTGGGAACACAGATTTTTCTTGCAAAATTACTTTATGCAGATATAACCTAGATACATACAAATTCTCACATTTCCGCGGTAACCATACAACCATGTGACTGTAGCAATTCAAAATGCCCATACTTAGTAGACAGGAGAGTATACGAGGTCATACCATTAGTGCAGTACATCTTTGTTTTAAGACTGCAACGATACATTCTCCTGTGCTGTTTCTACTGTCTTAGAGTAAAACCTCAGAGGCTTTGGCCAAATTAATGTCACTTCAAGCCACCGACGCCACTGTGGTCACTTTGGGATCTGACAAATCCATCATCAGGTGAAACACATAAGATAAATAAATAAAACCATCACCTCTGTGGTACATGACATGTGTGTCTGTAAAAACATATTTATCCTCAGTGAGGAGCAGGTGCTGGTGGAGCTCGTTCAGAGGGGCGATATTGTGAAGGTTGTCCCTGGAGGGAAGTTCCCAGTCGATGGGAAAGTGATTGAAGGGAGCTCCATGGCAGATGAGTCCTTGATTACAGGTAGGAGGGAGTGAATGATGTGAATCCTTGGCTTTGAATGTGGATTTTAGGCATCTTAAGCCAAATTTAGAATTCATTTCTGTGAGTTTTCCGTCTCCGTGTGGCAGAACAAGTGGCATGCATTGCAGATCTTTAGTCCCAGAGGTTACATTTGTGTCATTAAGTTATAAAGTCTTATAAATGTAATCAGAGATGTCTGGTTTGTGTAGGTAAAATTCTTTTTGCATGCAGGTTTGAAAAAGACATTCATTTCAATAAAAAGAATCATCTGGCATTTTCGAGATTCAACCTATTGAATATCAAAGAATCAGATTTTATGCCGATTTATTAGGAACCAGAACTAGAAAAAAAAAAAGAACTAAGAATACTGACACAAAAAGACAAAGGGAAATTAATCAGAAATATCAAAATTTCCTGAGTCTGAGGCCACAACTTTGGACTGCTGTAACAAGCAAGAGTGCTCGAGAGAGCCAGTCCTTAATTACAGCTGGTGGGTGACTGGATGGTGAAGAAGAAGGGGTGAAAGCCAGTGATCCAACAGAGAGTGGCTGAGCAGCTGAGCCTCTGAAAGGACCTCTGGAACAAAAACAAACCACAGTTACACAAAAGGCAGAAGATGACTGTGACACCATCATTTAGACATTTGTTGCAATTTTTCTTCCTCTCTTTCTGTCAGGTGAGCCAATGCCCGTTAGTAAGAAGGTGGGCAGTTTGGTGATTGCCGGCTCCATTAACGCTTACGGTGCCCTTCTGGTGGAGGCCACTCACGTCGGTGCTGAAACAACACTGTCACAAATAGTCAAACTGGTCGAAGAGGCACAGACCTCTAAGGTAAGCTATAAAAATAACAATTTTAAACTATAAGGTTACTCACATGTGTTTAATAATAATAATAATAATGATAATAATAATGATACACTTTATTTATAAAGCACACTTAAAACCAAGGGTATACCAAGGTGCTTAACAAGTAACACAGAGAATAAAAGGAAGATAATAGAAATAGAAATAGGACCAAAGCAAGTACTAGGTATGCAAGCAGATAACTGTCACTGATACATAGGAGAAGCAGCAGATACAGAACAAACAAGGAATTAATTGAGCATAAAAGTGCATAGTGTAAAATCATAAGTGAAATGTTAACTAGAAGGAAAGGCAAGATTGAATAAGTGGGTCTTTAGTCGTGATTTAAACAGTGCAATAGAATCAGAGGCGCGGATAGCGAGAGGGAGGTTATTCCACAGTACTGGGGCAGCCAGAGCGAACGCACGGTCACCCCGAGACTTCAGTCGAGATCTAGGTTGCGTCAGAAGTAGTTGAGTAGCAGATCTAAGTGTTCTAGCAGGAGTATGTGGCCTGAGAAGTTCACTAAGATAACTCGGTGCTAATTTATTAATAGTTTTGAACGTAAGGAGTAATATTTTAAATTGAATACGGTACTTTATGGGCAGCCAGAGCAAGCCAGCTAGAACAGGAGTAATAGATCAGAATTTCCTGGTACCAGTCAGGAGGCGGGCCGCCGCATTTTGGACTGTTTGCAGTCTAAGGAGAAGAGAAGAGGGAAGACCATAGTGTGTTTATATGATCGAATGACACAAATGGAATATTTGCAGCTGTCCCTTAATAGCTTACAGACTTTCTTGAGCAATAGTTCTCGAGCTTCCTGAAGCTCTTTGAAACTGTTTCTTTGGACATTGGCTGCTTGTTAAAAAATGGCCTGTATTTGTATAGCGCTTTACTAGTCCCTAAGGACCCCAAACCGCTTTACACAACCAGTCATCCACCCATTCACACACACTGGTGATGGCAAGCTACATTGTAGCCACAGCCTTTAACTCATTTTCAGTCCAGTCCTTGTACCTGAGAATTTTTAAAGGAACTTTTTAATTTATTATTTTTGTTTGTTAAGCCACTTAACACTGTCCTATGAATCATTCAAGCATAAACAGGCTCCCAACTCAAGAGATGAACCAAGAAACACCAAGGTCACGTTTCAGTTCGTATGGTTGTCTAACAGTGATAAATTTACTGTAATATGATTGGTTATCATGTGGACAGCGTGGCAAATGGATAAAGTTCCATAAAGAACCTGCTCTTGGAGGGCTGGAAGTCCTGCATGGTTGGAAAGTTCTAGTTGCTGAGTTTTTACAGTGTAATTATGATGAAGGCAGTGCTTACTGCTACCGAGGTGCGCAGACACTGTAGACACTGAAAAGAGACTGTTAACACTAAACTATGTTGTATTTTGCCCCTGGTTCTGCATGAATAAGTAAGAATAAAAATTTTGGATTCCTTTGTCATTTAGACATTTTGCTTGGTCCTCCAGTAGGCCAGTTGATTAGAGTGTGTTGGTAATAACATCAAGGTCATTGGTTCAACCCCCATACTGGTCACTTGCTGCCTTTAAAGGTCACTCACTGTTCTTAATGTAACTCCTTCAAATAATTTCTGTATGTATAATACAAAAAAGGGATTTATGCAATACATACACTCTTCTCAAACAAGAAAAGTTCTTAGGAAAAGTTACTAGAATGAATGTTTTACAAAGAGAATAGGGACTAATCTTGCTTTCCCTTCTCCTCGTCAGGCCCCCATCCAGCAGTTTGCAGATAGACTCAGTGGCTACTTTGTGCCCTTCATTGTTATCGTGTCCCTGTTAACGCTGATAGTGTGGCTGGTCATTGGCTTTGTCAACTTCGACATTGTGAAGGAGAACTTCCCGGTAAGTGTGCATGCAGACGCCTTGTGTGTGAATAAAAACAGCTGTAGCCTGATCACACCGCTCTCCTCCTCAAAGGGTTACAACCAGAGCATCCCCAAGGCAGAGGTCATCGTCCGCTTCGCCTTCCAGGCCTCCATCACCGTTCTCTCCATCGCCTGCCCCTGCTCTCTGGGGCTGGCAACTCCGACGGCGGTCATGGTTGGCACAGGGGTTGGTGCTCAGAACGGCATCCTCATTAAAGGAGGCGAGCCGCTGGAGATGGCGCATAAGGCGAGACCTATAATGCTTTTTTTTTTTACACTGCAGAAACACTGAGGCGGGTAGAAAGGAAATATGTCTGTAATGAGCGAATAAATGAAAGAGAAAAGAGCTGGAACAAATGTAACATTTCACTTCAATATTTGAGTCGGCCTGTATTCTAATTAACTGGTGACACCATGTGGCCATTGCTGCTTGATTACAGCCAGGGGCGATTCTAGCATCTGTTGGGGCCTGAGGCAGAAATGGGCCCCTCCAACCAGAGATCAATTATGTTATAAATAACAAAATAAATAAATAAAAACAAACAAGTAAATAAATACAATATAAAAATAGAATAAATAATAATATCAAGGAATCTTAAGAAGGAATCTTTAGAGTGCAGTGCTCAGATTGTAATAAGGCACCTCTTAGAAACTCTTTTAAACCTGACACTGACCTCTATGTGTCTCAATCAGATCGGTGTAGTGATGTTTGATAAAACTGGCACGATTACAAATGGCGTGCCGCGGGTGACTCGAGTTCTGGTGTTGTGGGAAGTGGCCCGCATGCCCCTGAGGAAGATCCTGGCAGTGGTGGGTACTGCAGAGGCCAGCAGCGAGCACCCGCTAGGCATAGCAGTTGCCAAACACTGCAAACAGGTGAGAGGTCTATTTATGCCTGCCTTTTTGATCAGGAGAAAACTTTACTGACTTTCTATCAACTTTCTGACAGGAGCTGGGCTCCGATGTCCTCGGGTGCTGCCAGGACTTCCAGGCCGTGCCCGGCTGTGGGATCAGCTGCCGGGTGTCCAGCGTGGAACATCTGCTGCTGCAGCCGAGCGAGGAGCGATTCCTGCTGCCGGGGGCCGCTATTGAAGAAAGCAACATGCTGCCTGCAGGAGAGTCCACCTCTGCAGGTCAGAAAAAAACTGTAACTGTAAACTTTATTCAAAGCAGAGGTGGCAAAAGTACAGACTTTTTTTTAGTTAAGTAGAAGTACAAATACCTGGGTTAAAAATACTCCAGTAAAAGTTGAAGTACTAAAGCAACTTTGTTACTCAAGTAAAAGTATAAAAGTACAGGCTCTGAAATGTACTAAAAGTACAAAAGTAAAAAGTAGTCTATTAACCACTTTTGTACAAAGGTAACTGAACCTTGTGCTGTGTAGTATAATAATAAAATAACATTATTACATGAGAATTCAAAAATTATTTGAATTTAAATTTAAATGAATGTACTCAGTGTGATCTGTTATGTAGGATCTCTGCAGTGAAAGTCAATGTTCTGTTGCCTACATTGTAGAGGGTGCCTTTGGCTCCACACATAAACAGGAAAATGAGAACAGTCAAGGATTGCACTGGGATTTAGCAGGTGGGAAACCTGAAACTGGTTGTAGTGGCTCAGTGTGGGGAATAGAATCACAACTCACAATCATTTCTAATATGAACTTCAGTAGATTTTCTTGTGTACAGGCTGTGATCAGCTGACCTGCTGCTCTTTGCGGATACACATAACTGAATTCAACAAGATGTCAGCAGATGTTTCACAGATATCATGGCTAATGTCAATCCTCTACACTGACACTATACTGTTTATACTGTCTTTATCTTACACAGTGTACAGTTGTCAGGTAATTTGTAATAACCTGCCACTTACCAAAATGTTTCACCCCCGAGTATAAATTCATGAACCCGTTTTGAAAATGTAAGGAGTAGAAAGTACAGATATTTTTTTTTAAATGTAGGGAGTAAAAGTAAAAAGTTGTCAGAAAAAAACTAATACCAGAATATTCTATTGAAGTTTATAGTAATGAAGCATTTGTCTATTAATTAAAATTAATAGACAGCGTTAAACCTCTCAGGAAACTGCTGTGATCATCCACCTGGGTTCCAAGAGCAACTTCTTGCACCGTGTAGGCCAGTTAGCTCAGATGGTCAGAGCGTGGTGCTAATAACGCCAAGGTCATGGGTTCAAGCCCCATACTGGCCACAGAATCACAAGGGAAATTTCTTTGTAGATAGCAGACACTGCCTAGCTTTTTGCTTTGTTTTTTCAAGCTATGCATGTTCAGTTGGCAGCGATGTTAACAAGTGACCTGCTGAAGTTCAAATTGAGCATCAGAGTTTTCAGATATTTCCCACATCACCATATTTAAGGTTTACAGAGAATGGTCTGAAAAGGGGAAATTATTCAGTTAGTTAGACGAAGGCAACAGTAACTCAAATAATCACTCGTTACAACCAAGGTATGCAGAAGACCATCTCAAAAGCAGCAGACGACCACAAAGAGTCCCACTCAGCAACTTGTTGGTCAGCAACTTGTTGAATCTATGCCATGAAGAATCACAGCAGTTCTGAAGGCAAAAGAGCGTCCAACCTGGTGCTAGTGAGGTTTAACTGTAAGCAGTCATTGTTTTTAATCACATTCTTCTGTTTCCAGCTGAAGGGCTGTTTTATTCTGTCCTGATTGGAAACAGAGAGTGGATGAGGAGGAACGGCCACCACATAGGAGCAGATGTGGATGCCGCCATGTCGAGCCACGAAACCAAAGGGCAGACAGCCATACTGGTGGCTATAGATGGTGAGGGGAAAACAAAGTTTTCTTTGTGGCTTTGGTGCCACATTTAAACTTCATCTTATGCTGTGTGTGTGGGTGTGTGTGTGTGTGTGTGTGTGTATAGGTGTTTTGTGTGCAATGTTAGCCATCGCAGACACGGTGAAAGCAGAGTCAGCATTAGCAGTGCATACACTGAACACTATGGGCATTGAGGTGGTGATGATGACAGGAGACAACAGGCGCACAGCTAAAGCCATAGCAGCACAGGTAACACTTGCACACTCTAAAAATCTACCTGAATGTTTAAAATGTAATCAAAGTGTTTGATTGGCTGCAGGTGGGGATCAGAAAGGTATTTGCAGAGGTGCTGCCATCACACAAGGTGGCAAAAGTCCAGGAGCTGCAGAAACGAGGCCTGCGGGTGGCCATGGTGGGAGATGGCGTGAACGACTCCCCCGCCCTCGCCCGTGCCGATGTCGGCATCGCAATCGGCACAGGCACCGACGTAGCTATTGAGGCGGCTGACATTGTCTTGATCCGAGTAGGTGGCAGATAGTCTGTGTGCAGATACATTGGCTTGTTTAAACTGTCTCACTTGAAGCTTTTCACACTCTGCAGAATGACCTGCTAGATGTGGTGGCCAGCATCGAGCTGTCCAAGAAGACGGTGCGTCGGATAAGGATCAACTTTGTCTTTGCTCTCTTCTACAATCTTGTTGGAATACCAATCGCTGCAGGTGAGAGCTACTGTAAAATCCTGAACCAATAACGCAATCTAGTCAAGGTGAACGTGCAAGCTTGATATTTTGGGAAACCAAAATCCAAAATGAAATCAGAAATTATTCTTATCCTGACACATTGTGGATGACATTGAGGTGCCTCTTTCTCAAATGTGAGCTGTTGGTTGTAGGTGTGTTCATGCCCGTTGGCCTGGTGCTCCAACCCTGGATGGGCTCAGCTGCAATGGCTGCCTCATCAGTTTCAGTGGTCCTGTCTTCTTTACTGCTGAAAATGTGAGTCCATCTGCATTTACATGATCTGCACTTATAAAGATTAGGGAGGAAACTGCAGGACAAAGCAGCCACAATTTAAATCAGACCTGTTGGTGGTGCCTGACTGATCCCTGTGAGGGAAATTAAGATGGTACATCATGCATCACAGGGGCTCACCAAAATTGGACAATAGATATCTGGAAACATATTCCGTGGTCCGATGAGTCTGTTTCAGTTTAGAATTTGACGAAAACAGTATGAATACATGTATTCATCCTGCTTTATATGAACAATTCATCCTGGGAGTGGCAGTGTAATGGCATGGGGGACATTTTCTTAGGATATTTTTGCCTGTGGGGGTTCCAGCCGGTTGGCTCAGCTGGTCAGGGTGTGGTGCTAATAATGCCAACGTCACAGGTTCAAGCCCCATACCGGGCAAGAAAAATCTGCATTTTAATGATTCAATTCAATTTTATTTATATAGTGCCAAATCACACAACATTCACCTCAAGGCGCTTTATATTGTAAGGTAGACCCTACAATAATACATACCGAGAAAAACCCAATAATCAAATGACCCCCAATGAGCAAGCACTTTGGCAACAGTGGGAAGGAAAAACTCCTTTTTAACAGGAAGAAAACCTCCAGCAGAACCAGGCTCAGGGAGGGGCGGCCATCTGCTGCGACCGGTTGGGGTGATCATGATCATGAAACTGACCTCACACTGACCTCACAGCCCAGTGGTGGTCAGTGGTGGCAGTATCATTAATTATGTAAATATACTGTTTATACAGTGGGGAAACCTGCAGTCAGCTCAGACTAAAAACATTTCTCTGTCTGAAATCTCAGCGTCCAGATGAACACAATAAACTTTATGCGATATGAAGCTTATGTTTTCCCTTCTCCCGCATACCTGGTCTGTTTTCACTCGCGCTTGAGTTTAGTGGTGAAATTAATCACCCCGTATTTCCTCCAGGTACAAGAAAACCTCAGTGGAGCTCTATGAGATGCGTGCTAGAGGCCAAATGAGGAGCCTTCGTTCGTCACAGATCAGCACACATCTGGGTCTGGACGGCCGGCGGCGCAGTCCCGCTCTCCCCAACGCAACTCGGGAACAGAGGAACCCAAGCGGCATGACTCCACCCGGCTTCTCCGGCCGCTCACCCAGTCAAGGGGCATCCATTAAGGTTGTCACTGAGGAGCAGGGCCGCTACTCCCTGCTGGAGCACCAGACTGCAGACGTCCTCAACGTGTTGTAAAGGGAAAACAGGAAGATGTTTTTTACCTGGTACTCATGTTTACGACTAAAAAAAAGTATTTATGTAAATACACTAATTGTCAAACCTAAAGTGCTCTTTTATTTTGATGTAACATTAAAGTTTTACTGAAGCCACATGTATAAAGTCGGTTTGCTTATGTGTCACATAAATCCTCCAGACAAATAACTTCGGTGCAAATCGACTTTTACAATATCCACGAGTCAGAGTAAAGCTACTGTTCGGATAAGGCCTTCAGTGAGAGTGTGGATCTGAGAGCTTATAAATAATGCATGTGTTGATAGAGGGAAATCATTTTCTGTGTAAAAATCCCTTCATCCGTTTCATCTGATTTTGTGATTTGTTTGCAAATTTGCACATTCTCAATGCAACTTAAGTTCCACCAAATCCAAGAAGAAGAAAAAAACACTCCAGAGAAGAAAACTACTCTTTTCATGTTGCCTTGGGGGATATTTTCCAGTAAAGCTTCACAGACGTGAAGACAAAAAATTGGAGTGCAGTATTTTTTCCTTTCTTTTTGTCCATATCTGCTTCACACTGTGCCAGGGTTAATTAATGGAGCACATTAATCAAATGACCTCACACATGGATTCTATAGTTAGTTTCACATCTTGTTGAGCTTAATTACGAGTGAGTAGATATATGGACGTCAGGGTTATAAATATGACTCGTGTCTCGTACTTAGCCTGCACAATAGACTTTTTTATTACGACAGTCTGACATATGGAAGCAGGAAAAGCACAGCTGTAACCTGGTACGCCTTTATTCGTGTCATTATTCACGCCTGCCAAGGGAACAAGTCAAAGGGCTACTAATTAGCTCCCTATTATAGTGAGTCTAGAAGCAAGGCTGGTGCTCACAAAATTTAATTTGCTCTCATTTCATTCACTTCTTTTTGGTAATCAGGAACAAAACCTTAAAAACACTGAGCATGTTTACATAAAATCCTCAGCAGAGCACTGCAAAATGCTCCAATATTACCCAATTTCTTTATAATAGAAGTACTCGCTGTGCAGATAAGACACCGAGCTTTGGAAAATGTGAAGAAGGGCATAGATTTTGGATTTTTTTCTTGTATTTATTACAGCATTTCCTGCTGATAAAGACCTCCTCCACAGCTATTCATACTACACCAATAATTGTGTCATTTAATAAAATATGAAATGACAGAAAAGTTCCCACAGTTTCACTATATGCCATAGAAGTTTCTGTTTTTATAGTGGGTACACAGTAAAACCAAACAAAGAAAGAAACAGCTAGCAAAACCTTTGCTTTATTATTACAGGATAATCTTGGTAATTGCCTATTTTTTCTGTAATTTTGCACATCTGTTTCTTACAGTTTGGTCCCAAACAGTTGTACTGACAGATTTTGTCAGTTTACCACAGCAGCATTTCTTTTGTCATGCAGGAAAACTGAGACATGCAGTTGAAATTGCACTTCTTTGTTCTTACATGAAGATATCATTGTGGGGTTAAATTTCTTTACATGGACAGAATGAGGGAATTTCACAGGTTTGGCCCACTTAAAGTCAAAGTGGGCTGTATGTGTCCACAATGTAAAACTATTTTGACATAACTGACAAATAAATCTTTTTGCTAGTGTGTCAGTTTGTAAAAAACCTTACATTTCTCTGTTGGAGCTTTTTGAAATGATGCTACTTTGAATCCCGTGAGGTCTTCAGTGATTGCTTCAACCCTTCCTCCAACCCTGCGTTTTAGAGAAAAGTTAGAGGGACTGTCCATCACTACCAACCAACAGTCAAGTCTCTTAAACCTGCAGTCTTTCTAGTGGCCAGCAGGAGGCAATGTCTTTAGTTGCAGAAAGACTTCCAGTCAGTCCTAATGAGGGTTTGCAGGCATGTGACCACAAACCACGTGATGCTAACTTGTTCACCACTTTGAACATGTGAGAATCACGATACTAATTTAAGGTCAAGTGGATAAGGTCCCACTCTCACAGCCCTAGGGACTGGTTCGTGTCTGTCATTCTTGTCCCTTCTGATGGGAATCTTGCATCCTCAGCTCTGCCTCCTGGCAGTGCTGCTGTCTCCAAACCATACATCACAGCAGGGCTTAGTCCCACCTTCTAAACGTTCCTTTTAGTGCCTCTGGTATCCTTGCAATCCTGCCACTAGCCAACTTTGCCAGCTTGAAGTGTTTGTAGTCGTGTTTGTTATCCCCCAAGGTTATGCACTGTGAGATAACAAACCATACATTATTAAGCTCTCAGTAAATGTCTTGTGGTCTGGTTTATCAATTACAACTCATCAATCAGTAACCATATGGTTACAAAGTCAGATCCATGTCTGGTGTCAAAACTCAAGGTTAAAAAAATAGGACTTCACATACTGGTGGCTACAAACCTGAACAGAAGTTTGTCAACACTCAGTGGAACCAAACTAGGGATCCAGACCCCTTCAAAAGGTCAAGAGATATTAGATGTGTTTAAAAAAAATCAAAAGCAAAGCAAATTTGTTCTGAGATGCTCGGTACAGTCCTTTTTTTCACAGTGCGATTTTTGAGGACAAATTTTTTGCAAAAAACGCATGGCTGGCATTGTCATTGTTTCACAACACGCTTTACTGACTTCAGTCTTATTGCTGTGGTCTTAAAGACAGTGTTGTAAGATTTCTGCTTGAATTTGGTTAAAAAAGATGTTTGTTTTCGTTACATTACTGCCTTTGAAGGGCATCTTCTCATTCGGTTTTGTAAAATCTCTTCTGACTTAATAGTGTGTCAAAATATATTTCACATTTTGCAGGATTACCCTGGGGAGTTCGTTGCTCACTCAGCTTTAGGTCTGTAATCGTGCCAGGTTCAGGGCCGATGCACTTTTAGGTCAGAGAAATACATATATGGACACAGTCTGCTGGTCTCGGGGAACTTTCAAAAGTCTTAGAGAAAACCCTCTGACAGACAATGAGAAGGCGATAGTTTCATTTATTTATGTATTTTCAGGTCTGACTGTGTCTTAGAAGGGGAAAATGCTGTCCACGCCTTTGACTTTGAAGGACCTCAAAAGTTGTTTTTTAGGACAAGGCACTCTTAGACTGGCCTTTAATAACGATTTCTTTTAAAATTTTGTCTTTTCTTTTGCTTGAGTTCCTCTCAGCTAAAGCCCACAGAAGACTTTACCTTCTGCTGGCTGAGCTGCCAGGAGGTTGCTGCGTGTTTTCCTGACTCACAGATTTATGAAACAGGTGTAAGCCCTCTCATTTAAACATTTACACCTCACACTTCTGGGAGCTCAAAAATCCTTGAATGACAAAGTTCCTTCTAAGACAATCCTCTGGCCCTGGAGCAGGGCAGAAGGAGAAGATTAAGTCTTGATCCAGTGGTCACGAGGGGAGAAACATTTTACTCTGCAAAGGTACGCTTGGCTGTGATACAGCTGTGTTTAATGGTTCCCTTCACAGATATAAACAAGCTCTTTGTTGTGTGCTCCTCTGGTTCGAGAGCTGAAGCAGCTTCTGAAGAATAACCTCCCTGGTCACTGGTGGTAATGGGCTGCTGTGGGCCCGGCTTCTCCTCTGCAGTGGTGACTGCTTTGTCTGCTTTGAATCTTAATGAAAACTGAGGGAGAAGAAAACAAGTGTTTCATCTGTGTTTCAACAAGAATATCTGCAGCATTCAATCATTCTACGATTTTGTGATCTTTTATGTTATTATATTGTAATAAAATTAAAGTGTTGGGGATTTTTTACTGGGTTGGTCAATTTAGAAATATGTTAAATAGAACATTTTAATTAAAAGTGCTGTTGTTCTCACTTTGTAGCTTTAGACCCCCTGAATGATTGACTTGTTTCCGCTATAATTTATTTGCAGCACATTTGCATTTATTTTTTAGCACATTGATCTTTAGAAAAGCAAGCATCATTCACTTTCTTTCATTTAATTACCTGCTTATGTTTATTTACCACACTTTTGTATTTATTTTCAAAGTATATCTATTCACCTACTAGTTTATTAGGCGCACCTTGTTAGTATAGGTGGATGGATTGATCCAGATTACAATAGTTTTGATACCAATGCTGGTACTGGTGTTGGATCGATGCTGTCGTGATAGTTTGTTCCTATCCTCTAAGTTCAGTGTGTAAAACACAGAAACTGACCCAAAGTGCTCTACAAACGGGCACATTTACATTCCAGGGCTCAAAAATCCAGTTTCAAAATACATGAAAAGCTGAAAGGTGTGTTTTGTTGTGTTAACTTGTAGAAATTAAAAATCACAGTGATTTCGTGGTTGTTAAATACAGAATTTGCAAATAAATGATGATTGATGTCATAAATGATTACACACTGCTCCTTCCTACATAAGCTGTCTTATTTTTAATAATTTAAAAGTATCGGTATAAGTATTGATATCAGCAATACTGGCCTTGTACTTATTTGGTATTGGATCGATACCAAAATTTGGAGTATCGCACACCACTACTTGTTAGTACCAGTTTGGACCTCTTTTTGCCTTTAGAGCTGATTTAATTCTTCATGGCACAGATTCATCAACATGTTGGAAATGCTCCTCAGAGACTTTGGTCCATCTTCACATGACAGCATCACACAGTTGGTACAGATTTGTCAGCTGCACATCCACGATAAGAATTTCCAGTTTCACCACATCCCAAAGGTGCTCCATTAGACTGAGATCTTGTGACTGTGGAGGCCATCTGAGTACAGAGAACTCATTGTCATGTTCAAGAAACCAGTATGAGATGATCTAAGTTTCGTGAAATGGAGTGGTATCCTGGTGGTAAAGATGGTACACTGTGGTCATAAAGGGATGGACATGGTCAGCAACAATACTCAGTTAGGCTGTGGTGTTTAAATGATGCTCAGCTGGGACTAAAGGGCCCAAAATGTGCCAAGAAAATGTTACACCACCACCATCCTTAAGCAAATCTGGCCATTCTGCTCTGCCTGCAATTCAAAGTCACTTAAATCACCTTTCTTCCTGATTCTTATACTCAGTTAGAACTTGATCAGGTCTAAATTCTAAAATAAATAGAGTTCCTGCCACGCGACTGACTGATTAGATTATTGCATTATTATACATTTTTCCTGAGTAATTCATTACACACATTCATAGATTAACAAGGGAGCCTTAATAAACTTTGAGGGACGCAGGAAGCAACTTGACACCTGTACTTAAACTCCTGAAGAAAAATGTTGCACACGTTACAAATTTTTAACCAATTATCTTATTTTTATGTGTCATTAAAGATGCCGGGAGAGTAACGGCCTCCCCGATAGATGGGACTAGGACCCACATTCCCTGGTTTAGGAGGGCAGTGCCTCCTAAGATGGTATGGGTTAACCTTTCAGGTTTTTTTTTTTTATCTGACTCTGCCTCCTCGCTCTCTCACCTCACACAAACACATTTCCAGTGTTTCATAGCTTTCAGCCTTCATCCCAAACCGAGCATGTTTGTGCAACACAATGAAAATAAATGATTTTTCCTCCCATTCCCCCTCCACTCCAAATCCAAACATCCAAACACTACATCTTCTTTTTTCACAACTTTCTGTTGCAATGTGAATGTTTTGGGGGGTTTTTTTTGTCTCCTTTCTGCTCCTTAATTGGTTCCTAACTAATTAAGAACACTGAAATGTGCCCAGGAAATGCAGTCTGAATGGACGGGAAAACAAACATGTCATTAATCTTTACTTTAACGCTCGTCTCATTAGCATGCGCTTCCTGTGCTCTGTGGAAGAACAGACATCACCGTGACACATTATGCACTCCATGAATAGCCTGACAACAGGAGTTTGTATTCACTGCGGCACATTGTTTGTGTCTCTGTGCATGTGCTGTTGTAGGTCTACTAGTTCACCCCCACCATTTGTCCATCTTCAGAAACAACATGAGTAAAAATAAATGCCGCTGGGAGGCCGAGTGACATCTCTGCGTGTGTGTGCTTTTGTATATGTGTGACGAGAATTTCAAATGTTTAAAAGGAATAAACCAAGTCCATACATCAAACGTGCATCAAGTGTAGCTGTTAAGCAGCTACACTAATTAAAGGAAACATTTTTTTAAGGATGTAATTGAATAACGTGTGGGACAGAGCACTCTTGTGGGAAGCTCTACATGAACCCTGGTAAATGTCTTCGATAACAAGATAATTAAATGACATGTTTCCTGTGGCTGTTTAAAGGTACTTAATGCAATTTTGGCAACCAGAAGGCAACCTATAAGATCCACCTTCTAGTAATTAAGCCCGCCTTCTTCTTCTTCCAGCTGCTCCCTTTAGGGTTCACCACAGTTGATCATCTGCTTGCACCTCACTCTATTTTCAACATCCTCCTCTGTCAAACCGACCATCTGCATGTCCTCCTTCACTACATCTTCCTCTTTTCCTCCTGCCTGGTAGCTCAGCATCCAATATATCCACTCTGTGAATCTCCAAATCATCTCAGCCTTGCTTCTCTAACTTTGTCTCCAACCTGCTCAATGCTCATGTACTTATTTCTAATCTGTCCACTCAAAAAATCAAATCCAGCTCCTGTTTTTTTGTCAGCGGCACCATCTCCAAACCACACATCATAGCATTCCTTTCACTATCACTTCGTACCTTGTAAGCTGACTTTTATATAACTGCCTTCAGACTGTAAAATTCAAAATGCACATACAGATGTTTGTATATATCGTTTTTATTTATTTTATTTACTTATACAGTATAATAAAATCTTTGTGCTCTGTGTAAAACACTACATTCTTTTCTTGTCTAACTTATATACTGAATGACAATAAAAGAAATCTGATCAGTCAATCTAATAACAATCTAAAACAGCTTGAAGAAATTCCTGAAGGAATCAGCTTGCTATACAAAGGCCTGAAAAACACTGAAATAGCATTAAAATTACTTTCTGTCAGCAGGAAGACAAATTTTGTAAGCAACAAAGTTCAGTTTCTGAGAGTCCATGTCTCCTTGATGCTCACTGGTGAAGTCGCATATCATAGTTGGAGCACTTTTGTCACGATACTGAGTCTGCGTCTCAGTATTTGTGTTTCAGACTTTGTAATTATGTTCTTTGATTATGTTGTTCATTTTTTTAGTTTCTTTAGTTCTCAGTGATCTTAGTCCTCTCTCCCTTAGTGTTATCTCAGCCTGTGTTCGAGTCTTTGTGTTTCTTCATCTCCTGTGTCTTCCCAGTCAGTGTATGATGACCCAGTTGTGGACCTGCTACTACAACCTTTTTTAGTGGCATATCATCTCTCAGCATTAGTGACATGCTTCACCTTGTCCCATTAAAACATGCTGTCTTGGTCCCGGCTTTTGTATTGCCATTTTTGGATTTTGGTTTCACTTGTTTGATAGGCTAGGCCTTTTATTTAAAAAGTCAGCCTTCTTTATTTTTCTCAAATTAATCCTGTCTGGCTTTAATTTCACTTTAAAGGACCTTAAAAATGAAAGCAACACAAACTGCAGTTCCTCTATTGGCCATTTGAGGCTACTGTCCAACTTTAGAGCTTTAAAACTTGATGGAGAAACTTAACCCCGCATTACATTTATACAGTTTATGAGCTTGCCAAAATTAGCTGGTCAATTATCCATAAGGCAAGTCTTGTTGAAAAAAACCCAAGATGGTATGGGGTTAAACTTATCCATGGAAGTACTTCGGATGTCCCAAAATTACCTGGATAATTCAGTGTCCTCACTTCATCAGCCCTCAGGTTGTTCTGTTGCCATCTGGTTGCAGTTGTGTTATGGGAGCCTGTGCTAACTGTCACAGTGGTTTCTGAGTGTCTGTCCCTCCTTCACACCACCATTAAGGAGATATTGTGCAACTCTCCATATATTTAAACATGTTTTTCACACAGATGAAAGTTAGAGTTTCTCTGTTTTCCCTTCCAGTAGTTTGAAAAAACATTTCCTTGATCAAGCTCGACTGTCAATCCATCAAAATCTAAACGCCTCTCGGTCACACTGACTTTTTGAAGTGCTCATTTACACACAGACGCACACACAAACAGATACTCGTTTGCAGCCTTCACCTTTATCGGTCAGAGCTGATGCATGACGCAGCACCTTCACGGATCACTGTTCAAGGTTCGACCATCTGCAGCGGTTTGTACTGAGGCGCCCTTGGGGCTGCCTATCAAAACGTGTTTGAACGATACTCAATATTTATTTTACTTGTCGTGAATGAACAATATGATGTTGTGCTTTTGGTGTGAAGCATCGTTCCTCCTGTGTCCAATCAAAGTTTTGTGATACAGTAAAATCACCAGGGAGCTGCTCTGAGTTTCAGAAGAAATTGCTGAATATGTCAACTAAGAACAACTTTGTTGCTGGTGTTATTACTTTCAATGAGTCTGGCTGGTAGCACAACCTAAAGTGCTCTCCAAGGAAGAATTAAATTCTTTTTAATCTTCTATTAGCGAGGTCATTGCGTTATATATATAAAACACACACACACACACACACACACACACACACACATATATGAATATTAGTTAACGTGACGTACAGTGCTGTGCAAAAGTCTTGAGCCGGCCCTCAGTTCTTTGTGTTTTGCTTCCAAGGAGCCAGATTTTCTTGTAATCTTTTGAAGTGCTCTTGAGCAATAGTTCTTCAGGCTTTCTGAAAGTCTTACAAAGGTGTTTTTTGGACATTGACTGCTTTTTCACAAATTTTCAGTCCACTCCTTCCACCTGACCATTCACCACAGCATGTGTGTGTTAGGTTTTTAAGTAAGTACAGCAGGTACATTCTCTCAGCATTAGTGAGACGTTTCACCTTGTCTCACAAAAACACGGTTTCTGTTTGCATTACCCGTTAGTTTTGCAGTGCTTTGAGTTTCTTCTGCATCATTTCTTCTCCTGTTTTCCTTGTCAAGTTTTCACATTCTGTATGAGTTATTTGTCTTTGGTTACTTCCCTTTTTACTCTGAAGGTTAGTGAGTATATGTATAAATATTCACTGTGTTTCATGTAGGCAGGTTTTATCATTAAAAATGTGACATCCCAGCAAATTCAGCCCAAGGTCAGACCTTGCGATGCTCAGAGAAACTACATAAAACCAAGAGCTCCATCTAAGACTCTAAAGGCCAGAGAAAGCCTCTTCTCTCTAAAAAGTGCATCTGAAGAACCACAAGACTGGAACAATATCTTATGGACAGATGAGACCAAAGTGGAGATGTCTGGTATAATGCACAAAACCAAACACCTCATATCAGCTGTCAGCACTCTGGTGGAGGGGTCTTTGAGCTTGTTTTGGAGACAGAGGACCTGGACACCTTGCAGTGATGGATTTGACCATGAACTCCTCTGTATACTAAAGTTGTCTATAGTCAAATGTGAATCTGTTTCACAGCTAAAGCTTGTCTGAAACTGACCCCACGCACAGCAGCATATGAGTGAAAAGCAATAAATCAGAGTGCTGCAATGGGCTGCAAAGAGCTGTACATAACTGAAAGCCCACAAACCTCAGTGAACTGAAGAATGAGCCAAAATTCCTCCACTGATAAAGTTGCACTGTAAACAATTACTTCAGGTTATCTCATAAAAACTTTTTTCACAGGACTGTGTCTGCAGGGAGTGTTTGATGCTTGTGAGAATAACAAAAGAGTATTGCGCTTTGATTTTCAGGTTGTTAACATTTGAAAGTACAATGAGTGTCTTTGATTTTTGGTTGTTTTGATGTGAACTGTCTAAATGAATCAGAAGGAAAATGGATTCAAAGCTTTCATTTACCATTTCCCCTCAAAAATCCCGACACACCTAAAAATCAATGTAAAAAAAAAAAGGAAAAACCACTTTGCAGGTGCGGTTTACTTTTTTGGCTTGCAGATTTTTAAGTTTGCCTCCTTAAATTTTATATGAACTGCACAAACGGCACAAAAGGCACTCTTTAATCTCTAAAATTTTCCTTCCAAAATCTGCTTAAAAACAGATAAAATTTCTTTGCAAGACATAGTGTCAAAGAAATGTAAGTGTGAAAGTCAACTGATGAAGACTTCATTATAAGGGGACTTTTTATTTGGTCTTATTTTCTTATTTTGTGGAGAAAAATCTAGATATTTCAGTTCACTGGAGGCTTGTTTAGATTCTACCGATAACACACTTAAACAGCAAAGCAAAGGGAGAAAAGGTCTAAAAATTCATGAGTGCTGGCAAAGAAGAAACAGCAGAGAGAAGACAAACAGATAATTTTATTGACTTTCTCCTGTCTGAGGTGATGTTTTCAGAATTTAACAAACAAAGAAAGCTATTAATCGACACAGTGCGCCTCTCAGTTGTTGAAGAAAGCTGTTGTCTGCTGCGGTACTGAGCATTTCTCCCCATTTGGCTAAAGCGCTTACACAACTCTAATGAAGTGCCACTCTGAACTTAAAGTTAGCGAGACACACTGACCTCAGCTGTATCCAGATAATTAATAATATTCGCTTCATTATGATGTACACTGCAGCCCTCGGGACTTGTAAGACAAAGTAGTGTGGACCGTAATTAAAGTCCTGACTGTGTGACAGGAGGGATAGGTCGAGGTTTAGAGACTACAAGGTCAGCATTAGATATCAAGCAAAAAAAAAAACATTAAATGGACTTTTGTAGAAGCTGGATATGGTACAAAAGTCTTGAGCCGCCCCTCGTTTCTTTCTATTTAGCTTCCAAACAGCCAGAGTTTCTTCTTGAGCAATAGTTCTCCAGGATTTCTGAAGGTTTTGAAACTGTTTCTTTGGACATTGGCTGTTTTTTCACTCACTTTCAGTCCAGTCCTTGTACCTGATCATTTTCAAAGGAATGTTTGTTAAGCCAATTAACACTGACGTATGAATCATTTAAGCATAAAAAAAGACTTCACCTTTACACTGAAAAATGTTTTCAGTGTAAAGGTGGCTGGCAAGAAGCTCTTCTTAAGGAAAGGAAACAGGGAGAAAAGGCTGAGATATGAAAATTACACTAGAACTCGAGTGAAAATCAGTGACAACGGGGCTGATGGAGTGATGAATCTAAATCATCATCAGTATGTACAGAGAAGGTCAGTAAAGTCATAACTGGATAGAAAAACACACAGTGTAGTACTATCAGTCATGGATTGGCCTCCGCAGAGCCCGGACCTCAACATTATTGAAGCAGTGTGGGATCATGTTGACAGAGAACAGAACAAAAGGCAGAAACATCCAAAGAAGAGCTTTGAATGTCCTTCAAGAAGCCTGGAGAACTATTCCTGAAGACTACTGTAACGAACCACGGCAGATCCAATGACATATTTATGCTTTTAAGCATCTCTTTATTAACACGGTTGCTGATAAACACATGAACAGCCACAGCTCTCCCACTGCCAACCGCACACATCACCAACCACAACAATGACATGATAGGACCCCGTTCAGTGTTTTAACCCGGCTAGGCGTGATTGCAGATGCCCTGCAGGTGCGTCCGCCTTCCCTGCGCTGGCACCGCCGACCACGTCCCGTCACAATTCCTTAATGAAATTATAAGAAAGCTGCCTAAGACAGTTCAGACTGTGCTAAAGAATAAAAGTGGTCACACCAAATATTGACTTTCAGGCTCATTAGGATAGTTCAAACTCTGTTTTTGCCGGTCAATAAACTGTTACACCCATTTCCCATTTTCCTTCCAAAATATGAAAATATATTAAGAGGGTGGCTCAAGACTTTTGCACAGTTTGGTGGAAACCACATGAATCGCTTAAACGACTATGTAAATGGATAAATGGATCACTACACTGTGGATACTGAAGCACCCTCCACAATGGGTCGTTAGATTTATGAACTTGAGCCGTTAGTAGGCTGAAACTATTTCTGGGTTTTAAGACACATATTAATATTCAGCTCCATCTAGATCTATGCAGCTGAAGATATATGACTTCCATATTTGGAGCCAGGGGTATTTTTCATCGTAAAATCTGTACGAACAGATAACAGGATCTCACTGTGAGGAATGTGTTATGCCTGCAGATTGTTTGAGCAGATAGGGGGAGAGCTTTCAACAACTCCCTTGAAACTGAGTAGGGAATACTTTCAGGTGTGACTACCTACAAATTGGTACCGTGTCAGTGTACAGTGTCTCTCAGTTATGATCTACCCTTTGGTTATTACTCATTGCTTAAAATAAATGAATAAATAGAACAATACACACATAACGTGTGAGATCACAGCTAGCTATGTCCATATTTTCTGGTTGTTTTCGGTCCAACTATTTTTAATGAGCCTCAACTTGTACACAACAAAAGGTCATATATTGAAAAATATGGTTATGTTGAGTCTAAATAAAATAATTCTTCCAGTAAAAACCAGTGTGTGTGTCAACAGGCATGAAATTTGTGTGATGCAATCCAAATTAATAGATGAAAACAAACAAAAACACGTTTTCAGGTTCTTGCCTTATTTGTCACCACTTCTTCTTCTGCGAGTGCTACAAGTCAAGCCGGTCCTAATCGGTGTGAATTCCACAGTCAAGTAGTTGGAAGCTTTAGGTGTAAAAACCTGTGGCTGGGGTCCACTTTGGTTAAGCTGCTTTCAGATGTCAGGCGCAACAGGAAGAGACTGAGGAAATTAAAAAAACAACAGCCATGCAGCCACTGTGCAGGGGAAGTGCAGATCCAATGAGCCTACATGTTGACAACAGATTAAATCATGTCGATATCAAGTTTGTTTAAAGGGGACCTGTTATTCTTTCACTTATATCCTGCCATATACACTGTTACACTTGTAAATGCTCATAATAAACATGGTTAAAATTTCAAGTAAATCACTCAGAATACAATCAAGGAATCCTTATGTACAAAATGCTCAGACTTCAGACTGCTCTAAATACCCAATTTTGGACAGTTTTTTCTACTTGTTACTCTGGATGATGTCATACAAAGACAATATCCCTATTATATAGCACCAAATTATGACAACGCTCACCTCAAGGCGCTTTATATTGTAAGGTTAAGAACCTATAATAATACAGAGAAAGCCACAACAATCCAATGACCCATGTGAGCAAGCACTTGGCGATAGTGGGGAGGAAAATCTCCCTTTTAGCCAGAAGAAACCTTGAGCCACATTGGTTGTGGCCAATTAGTGGATGACCCTAAATGGTCATCTCAGATGCATACCTCTGGATTCCAGCACAAAAGCCCCACCCTCCCTTTGTTTAAATGTACAATTTTCCAGAATCTGAAATTTGATGAAACATTTCGTGTGTGCAGCTTAGTTAAGCAAAAATAGAGAAAAAGACAATCAGTTCAGTATCTGATCTCTCAAACTGAACTTTTTTTTTGTGGCAGGAATTTATCATATTTCTTCTTCCAAAAGTAAAAAACTTATCACCATTTGAAGCAAAACGAGCGCTCAAGTGTGAAATTTAATTCTGGGCTGCGAAGCCACCTTAAATTGACAGTGCAGGGGTTTCACAGGGGTTCCTACAGCCATCTAATCCCCTCTACAACACCTATATCCTTTATGCATTGCATCATTAAGCATACATCATCTTAACATTAGGAGGGAAACATATATCAGTTTTAACAGAGATTAACAGCTACTACAGCTATTTTCTCTGCTGTTGCCCCTAAAGGTCCCCCTGCTTCATCTTCTTTTTGTTTTAATGCATTAAACAAAATCAAACTTGGATATTTTTCTGTGAAACCATGGGAATTATTTGTCGAGGAGCTCATTTCTGTTTCACACTCAAGTGGCTCTCAGGTTCTCCTCAGCTGGTAGCTGAACTTCTGTAACTCGGTGTGATATGCAAACTGTTTCTGCAAACTTTTGAGGTGTGTTAAGCACATGGTTGGAGTGAGAAATAATGATCTGACATCTTTTGTTATTGAAGAAGTAAAATATCTGAGTCTGAGCTGTGTCTTTCTTTTTGTTTAAAGCCTGCACTTGATGATGACAGCAACATTTTAAAACCTCCTCCTTAAATCTTTGTGCCTGCACGGCTGTCACTTCTCAGTATTGCTCGCTGTAAACTTATTCATCGGCTCTCTGTCATTTGTATTCATCGCTGCACTTTGATCCATATTCATCCTAAAACACGCTGCTCACTGTGTCATAGTCCTTGCTCATGTGAGAGGTGCTGGGCAGTGATTTGAGGTACTCCATATGCCTTCTGGCGTCCTCCTGATTGTGTTTGATGTAGTAAATGATGTAAGCTGTCACCATGGAGAACCAGCAGAACATGGCCACAAACATGGCTACGTCAGTCGTCTTGTGGTGGAAGTTGCAAAAGTTGATCCCCGAGTCCAGGACCTGGATCACCGGCTGTCCCACGTACTCCTCCTGCTCTGACGTGAAACAGCTGACCTCGTTCACCGTCTCGGGGTCGAGCCTCAGCTCCCTCAGTGTCTCCTGCAGCGAGCACTCGCAGTGCCAGGGGTTCTGGGAGAGGCGGATTCGGGCGTGCAGCTTGGCGAAGGTGTCCCTGGGGAGGCTGCTCAGATGGTTGTTTGAAAGATCCAAGGTCCGCAGGGCTTCGGAAACCCCCTGAAAGGCACCGACCTCTACACTCTCCAAGGCGTTGTGAGATAGGTCCAGCTCCCTGAGGCGGTGAAGGTCAGCGAAGGCTCCTTTCGGGACGTGTCGGATCCGGTTCGACGACAGCAGGAGGACCACAGTGTCCTTGGGTAAGTTCGGCGGGATGCTCTCCAGGTTGCGCGAAGTGCACTGCACCACCATGCCGTTCCTCTCTGTGCAGTGGCAGAGCTTAGGGCAGGCATAGGCGGTCATCATCAAAGAGAAGAGAAGTGTTCCCACAAAGAAAAGAGAACTAAAAGAAGAAGGGTTTATGGATGACCTGCACCTTTGAGAGGCCCCCATTAGCCAGCGTTAGGACTGAAATCAGTGCTGCTGGTATGAGGGTGTGTTGCTTTAGAGGCATGAAATACAATCCACCAGTCGGCCAAAGATCCCTTACTCAGAGAAACAGGACTGTAAGGTAATTCTGTTGCAGCAGTTAACAGCAGAACTACTCATAGGTTGCAGAGGATCTATCAGAAATGTCCACTGGCCTTGCATTGTGGCAGATGTTGCCCAGCTGCCATTCAAGCAAATGATGTGGCTAAAGTTTCATTCTCAACATTCGCTTGAACATCGTTTATTCCGGCAGTTAACTGATCCATCTCAAAAGAAGGCAAACGTTTGAAAGTTTGCATTCTTGCTAAATGAGATTTCAGAGTGAGTTGTGGATGACGTAACCCAGAGACAGTACACGGTGGGAAATGTAGTCCAGGGTGGGAGGGACACCTCTTCTCCGCCCAGCTGGAAGAAACCTGAGAGGAAAAAAGATGACAATGAAACAAAGGCAGAAAAAGATATCGCGGTCCCTTTATCTTCACAGCCTCTTTCCAGGAAAAGTAAATAAATAAATAAAATTCTACCCCTCTTCTCCGACTCCTTCCTCCTTGGAGGGGGAAGTCGGTAAAGTTCAAGATTATCATAATAATACAAGGTTTTCTATAGCATGGGTCCCTCAACTCAAAATCTGTCCCCGCGAGAAAACGACAAGTCATTAAACAAGGTGTGGGCTCATCAATATGCAGCAGATGAACTTTGAAAAACAGTGATTTGTGATTAAATAAGAATCTGCCTGTAGTCTATAAGGTTAGCAGTGATGTATGTGGGAGCATCGAAGGTCGGGATGCAAATTAAAACCCTCTACAGGATGCACTGCATTCAGGGCGGCCGACGACAAGGCGCAGACCGAGTGATAAGCAGCTTTTTGATCAAGACTGCGAGTCTCAAACAAGCTGCTGTGTAATGGCTTCTGAATGATGTTCATACCGATAAGCTAAATGTCTCAGAAACTGTGGTGCCCTTTTGGAAATTACAGGGATATTAACGGGGGTGTAGCAGAGATAAGGATGCAGGAAATAAAAAAGGATATTACAGGTGTAGATGTTATTAAATGGGGGCATAATTGGGAGATAAACTCTCATAAGTTCCAGCTAATTGAGTCTAAATTTCCTTTAAAGCATCTACCTTCTATTTTTGTTCTTAATTTAATATTTTACATGATAAAGTAGATTCTAAATGGCAAACTTAATTAATTTGTTAATGTAAAAAGTATCTGATTAATTACAACAATTACAACAATAAATGCCCAGCTCCCCTTAGGAATACCATAGAAACATTTTTGCATACATTATTATTTTTATTCATGATAAAGTAATCTTATACTGATCAATACAGGCAGAAAAATTTTTTTTTTCTATTTTGATCTCATTTGGCTTAATTATTTTAAACTAAATTTGGAGTTGGCACCTTACCTGACAGCTTCACTCTGTCCTGCTGGGATCACTGTTTCTTAAATGGACCGGAGAAACATCCAGGAGTAAATCACCGCCTCAGCCTCTGCAAACAAACAGACGTCTCCGCTCAGAGCCCAGTTGAGAAAAAGCAGCTGCTTAAAGAGTCCAGCTGTTTAGTCAGGACCTCCTGTCGGTGGATCTTTGCTGCAGCAGCGGTGACTATGTGTGTGTGTGTGTGCAGAGATGGAGAGGTGAGGTAGCACCGCTGGGGTCCCGGTTCTTCCTTTGTTTTCCTCCGGTAAATGCAGCACCTGGAAGACTCCGGGAAAACTGATACGTGCACTACGCAAGGTAATCAGCATAAACACAAAAAGTTTCCGCTTAGCGTGTTTGTCAGAGAGCTGTGTCCGTGTACAGTAGCACTGTATATTACCGCTTTGTAGGCTGACACACTAAAGTTGATAATCATTTAATGGTAGATTGTAGTTTTTTTTTCTTTTAAAAATATGGAAGAAAAAAAAATCTTTTTAGTCTTTAAGTAGACATTTTGAGCCCCACCCCCCATGGTAGAAAAACGTGTTTTCTTGTTGTCTTCCGATTCAAAGGGATTATAAATAAATACATTTAGAATATATATATCCCAAAAGTGCTCAAATGTAGTGACTCATCTAAAAACAAGGAACAGAGGAAGAAAAACTATTGCAGTACCTGGCCACTTTATTAGGCAAATTTGCTCATGTGTAGTTTATGATGAAAAGCTGCAAGTTTGTAAGTTAACGCTCACTGATCACTTTAGTAGGTACATCTATTCCTGTATAGCTGAAGGGTTAGCTCAGATTATTAGAGGGTTCAATCCACACACTGATCAAAAAGTTGCAATGAAAGACTTGCTTGCTCTTCTCTTTTCTTGGTTAAATATTTGCAGTTTGTGAATCACACTCACTGGCCACTTTATTAGGTACACCACGGCCCATCAAGCTGTGATGGCTAGAGCCTGATGCTAACAACACTGAGGGGATTCATGGGTTCAAGCTCAGTACCAGCCAACAATGTCAGCATGTCTTCTTGTAAATTATACTCTCTGACCACTTCATTAGGTACACCGGGGGCATGAAGCTAGCTGGTTAGCTCAGATGGTTAGATCGTGGTGCTAAACACACCAAGGCCATGGGTTCTATCCCCTTCTCTGCTGAAAAGTTACAACGAAAGACTTATAGGAGCTTTTCTTGCTTGAATGTTTGCAGTTTGTAAGTTATAGTCACTGGCCACTATATTAGGTACACCTGCTGATTTCTAGCTAACTGGTTGGCTTAAATGGTTAGAGCGTATTGCTAATAAAAACCAATACACACACTGGCCATAAGTTTATACAGAATGACGTTTAGGCACTCGCAATCACAGTGAAACAACTCAGTGCATCTAGAAGTTGTCAAGACAACCTGCAAGAATCACTCAATCTCAGCAGGAGCAGAACCAGTGCTGTCAGCTTACAACAGGAAGCTCAGATCACACAGGCTCACCAAAATGAAGAATAGAAGATTGGAAAACATGAAAGCATGCTTTACAACATGGGGGTTATTCAGAGAGAACTTCTGAGAAACTGCATATCTACAAACTTTCTGCTTATCATTTGTGGCATTCACTCCACTAAATGATTGGCTGAGCTCCTGGGAATGATTTTTTGCGACTCCCCTATTGTATAAATCAGTCCACGTGCATTATCTCTTTATTTCCCGGCACCTACTGATGTATCACATTTAAATTTCAAGCTTGCTTGCACTTTTGAATGACAGCTAAACCTTTTCTTTGGGACATCTTCTCTACCTCTCTGATGTATATTTTAACCCCAGTCTGTATTTGTTTGATTATTAAAAAGAAACAACACTGCAATGAGCACTTTTGTAGCCCCAAAAGGCACGACAAACTAAATTAATGAGTGTTTTGTACTGTGCCATTGAAGTTGCCCACTTATTAGCCCACTTAGAGTATACTGAGCATCCATTTTAATGAAAAGGAACAATAAACTTTTTATTCTCTTCATGAACATCCCGTTTAAAGAGCCTGGAGGTCCCTCCGCCTTGTTTTGTTAACCTACTGCCACCCTATTGTCCCCGTGCTCTGTGTGTGACTGATTGCTTGCCCTGCATGCCGCTCTCTGTCATTCTTCATAAACATTGATTACAATTGTCCTGCCCCGATGGAGGACTTCAATGCTGTCACACTGGCTGTGACAAAAGACCTTTTTGAAGGTATGGCGGACATGCAAAGACCGCCTGAATGCAGGCAGCGCTTTGCAAAGCATCTGTATGATTAAATGGCAGCCATGTGCAGAGTTCAGCCCCGTCAATTTTGCTGAAAGGCAGAATCATTGATAGTATTGACCAGTGAAGCATTTCAGCGTGCATGAGTTTGCTTTTACTGTGGCTGCATCCACAGCCCTCCCTAGGCAGGCTGATAAATGCTGTAGCAGCTCAATGGCGGGTTTTTGTTTATTTATTTTTTTTGCCTCTTAGGTGATCGGTGATAGATTTACTTCACATCCGCCGCCATTTAAGCTTAGTGAAACTTTCCAAGGCATTTGTTTAACATCCTTACTCATCTTGTCAGGCTCCTGGCAAAATTCCTGCATGGTATCCCGTCTTAAATAAATTCAGTCCTCCTCAGGATCACAATGATATGGAGCCGGGCCAGTTAAAGTGTTGGATAAGCATTAGAGACAGAGTACTTCTGTCATATTTCACATTTGCTGTATCAGTGCTGAATTGCAACAGATGACATTACTTCCTGTGAACAAAGATACTGTTTTTGACACCTCCTGCCTGGCTTGTTATAGATGACATTGTCAAGTCACTCTCTGAAAGCAGCACCGTGCTGCCCTACAGTATATATTGACCTCTCCAAAGCCACACTCGGTACATTTGATAATGATTTCAGGCTGCAGAGGCTATCTGACATTGGATTTTGCTCACTCTGCTTCCAGTTGCTTTCAATCACAGCATGTTTTAGCTCTGTGACCCTGTGACAGAGGACCAGGACAGGCGAGACCCCGGCTCACAAAAGATTTGGAGCATCTTTGAGATCTGTATGTCATTGCTGTCCTCATTGCTTTGATAAAAAGTCGTTTGCATTAGAGAGAAGGTTGTCTATAAGCAGCTTACAGCATTGCTAAGTGAGAGCATGGACAGGCTCCAACGTTCATATCCTGAGCCAACACTGGGGCAGAGAACTTTTGGAAGAGGCCAGTTGGACAAACCTTTATTAAGGGTAAATTAAGTGAGAAGAGAGAGAGAGACAGGCTGATGACGGCAAGATTGAAGTCCAGCTTTCAGAGGGTTTGGGGCTACTTTTGAGAAAAGAAACAAACTCATCTCAAGGTTTGCATTTATCATACTAAAAATATGAGACATCTCTCTGAATTCGTCCATCTATCTGTTCTTTTCTTGCTGAAAAACACTATCTGATCCATTTCAAACTTGGCAGGTGTAAAGCTGGGGACACGAGAAACTAAAGTGCTGAGTTTGAGGTCATTTGGCTGAGTGGTCCTCATATTTTCAATAAAAGTTTTTCATTAAAGTGACCGCTGACTGCTCCACTCTGTGTTTAGGGGGAGGCACAGACATACAGGCATGCTTGTTTGGCTGTCTTTGTGATTCATTGACATTATTCCAAGCCTCTCAAAATATTTGGATTTATTTTGAATTTTCTCTAATCCACACAGGATCAAAATGTTTAAATATATATATACACCCCCAAAATTTAGCAAGTTGCCAAAGATGTACCAAGCTTCTGGCATAATTTTGGTTGTCTTCTCTTCTTTTCAATAATTTTCAACAGGGTTGAAGGTGGGGGTTTGTGAAGCCCATTTCAGAAGTTTTATGTTAACCCACTTTGTCTGTTCCAAAACCAGTTTTGATGTGTTTGGGATCATTGTCCTGTTAGAACACCCAATTGTGTCCAAGTTTCAACCATCTAGCTGTTTGATTGATTTGAGGTGAAGTTGAAGAATTTGGAGGTAGTCTTCCTTCTTCATTAGTCTATCCCCTTTATCCTGTGTACCAATAACACTGGCAGCAAAACAGCCCGAGCATGATGCTACCACCACCATGCGCAACAGCTGATACAGTGTTCTTAGGTTTGAAAGTCTCACCTTTACTCATACTTCTTGTCATTGTGACTCAATACCTCAATCTGACCATAAAACTTTTCTCCAGAAGACATTTGGCTTGTTCTTGTGACTTCCCCCTTGGTCGACACCCTCTCTTGATAGTGATGCTGGTGTTCCACCAGTTTCAAGCAGACTTGAGCCTTGGTGGTTCCTCGGTTGTTCCTGAATCTCCTAAACAGTTTCCTCTCATCTGAGGGTGATAGCTCTTCTTCCAGACCTTGGAAAAACAGCGATACTTCCAAATAAATTGTACTAAAGTATAATTGTTTGAAGTGATGATCTTGGAATCTGCAGCTGTTTAGAAATGGCTCAAAAAGACCTTCCTGACTTGTGTAACTCTATAATTCTCCTTATTAGATCTTCACTTTCCCGTTGTTCTGAGTATTGGTCAATCCAATGAGTGCTGTCAAAGAAATCCTTTTTGCTGCAAAGAGAAACTACCAGTTAGCTAATAAAGATTGCTAACAAGAAATTAACAGGCCATATCAAGTTAAAAGTAAATGTAGAACCTTCAGAACCACCTTTTAATAGCTCTAGGTGAATATATCTCTATATTTGAGTCTTTATATATGCTTTTGACCCTTTGTGGATTAGAGAAAACCAAAAATTATGTATGCGAACCCAATTCTTGTTTTTTAAAGTCATTAAAGATGTATGATGTACAATCATTCCATGCTGGAAAAGAACAGTTTAAAGAAATCATTAAAAGTCCAAAAATACCATCACATTCATGCCCAAGATGAGTGAATATAAACTTCTGGTCAGAGCTGCAAAGTTAACTATCAAAACTAAAAGGGGAACTCATATCCTGATCAAAATCCAACTTTAATCAAAAGACCAACCCTTAACCCTCAAACAAAACAATTTGAAGGGTTTGAAATGTGTGAAAAAATGAAAGCCAGCTGCAAAGTTATAACTTTTAAAACATGACTCGACTGTGGTGGTCTGAGACTCAGATCTGTTCAAAGATAGCTGGACATTTAATTTCGTTTATCTTTTTGTCTCCGGTTTATTGTGACAAATGACTTTGGTCACTCACTTGCTTTTTCTGGATGAGCGGTTCTGGAGAAAATTGCAGCCTGCAATCTTCCCGGTCTGCACAACCCACGAATTGAACAGGAACAATCTCACACATGCACACAATTCACTGAGTTCATCTGCTGTTAAACTGTTTGTACACTGCATGTGGCACACTCAGAAGAAACCTGTGAACTGTAGAAACAAAAAATTGCCAGTGGATGCTCAAAAGGCATTTAGTGTGCTGGTGTTACATGTAATTTTGTACACTTAATTAGATTCTGTGATTAGACTCGAGAAAGACGATCACTTCCAAATAACTGGGTCCAGCTCTCACCTGTGCATTAAATCTGGTCTGCTATATAATATATGAAATGAATATATAGAAGGGAAGTGCAGCCTGCAGCGTACTTCTGCATGTTTAGAGCAAAGAGACAAATAAAGGGAGCTATTCAAAACTAATGCATGGCCGTGTGGCACTGGTATTTTGCTACCATGTTATAAAGCTGGTGGATGTACTGTCCTCTATACCATTTTCAGGTAAAATATCTAGGAAACCTCTGTGTTTCTAAGTTGAGGAGGACTGAAAATATAATAAAAAAGATGAGGAACAATTACGATATTTTAAAAAGTGTCACCTTCCAACTGCTTTGTAGGCAACTTCTTCACTTCTTTTTGTTTCACTTTTGTTTCATTGCTTCGGCGCTGACAAATATAAATCACTATCCTTTCTCTCAGAAGTGCTTAGGTCTCCCTGAAGACTTTCCTGATGGTACAGCGTGACTGTCGGGTGTCAGGAGGTCCTAAGTCAGGCACACTGTCAGCAGCACAATAAAATCTGCAACACACTGCAAAGCTCTGCACTGGATCCCTGCCAGTGATTATAGCCTGCCCACTTCTAAATTTCTCAGGCAGCTTCTTGGCGATCACCCAAAAAATCTCAATCGGGCCTTAGTCCAGCCGAGAGCCCAGGAGCTATTATATTTTTCTTTAAAGCTGTGGCGTCAAAAGCATTAAACTTATATTTTCCAGCATTGTCCTGTGCTTAGCTTTAAGCCTTTAGTGTTCCCACTCTGCCATGCAACATAAAATAGGACCAATTTTCAGTCATTTCAGATCTCTTCAGCCTTAAATCTTGGAACAACTTTTTATAGAAGAGTCATACAAGAAATTAAAACTGACATCCTGATTTTATGTGCTTCCTGCAAACAAACTTCCTACATAATTTAGTTGCAATGGAGATCGCTGTATGATTTACTCCGATGGGGTGAAAAGCTCTCAATCAGTTGTTTGGGAGCTGCCTGTGAACTGTCTGCAGGTCTGGATGTTCAGCTTGCACTCTGAAAAAGCAATTCGCAGGTTCAAAGGCAGCTAGCATTGTTACATTGAAGGGAGTCTTTCACTGCAGTGTGAGGAAGGAATCTTTGGATCTTACTCTGCTGCTGTCTAGAACAAATGCCATCCAAACATATGATATATTAATGAAGGAGGAGAAGCTGTACATTAAAAGAGGTACTGATCAGATGGAGGTATGCCAATACCCTTAGAAAAAAAGGAAATGAATTGACTGCCAGTAAACTATGAGAAGAAATGGGAAGTAGACGACTTTAGTTGAAGCCACATAGAAATTCAGATGTATGTTTAGCCAGATCCATCACATTTTAGCTCACTGGGTACCCCTCTAGCTAAATTTTCAACCACTTAATTGGCAGTGAAGCTGCAGATGAGAGAAGATTTCCATCTAACATGTAATTGTTGTTGTTAAAGAGTATTTTAGGAGTGTTCTGGACATCACTCTGTGTGTCCGCTCATTAAATTTAAAGGAGTACACAGCAAAGATTCCTGACAAAGGAGTGTTATTTGACCCGTTGTCTTACTAGGGGTGGAGGGAAACACTTTGCAGAGGAAAACAAAGGCTTCATAGGAGATGCATGATCCTCATTTCAACATTTCAGAAAGAGATATGTCTGCTGCAGCATGAAACGCGAAATTACAGAAAGCACTGATGTAGAAATCATCCTGTTGCCAGGGAAAAAAGCAATGGCTTTAAAAGCCTTGATGTGTTCTGTCTTCAGAGATGTTCTTCTGCACACGTGGGTTGTAACAAGTGGGTATTTATCATCTTACCAGCTTGAAGCAGTCTGGCCAGTCTCTCTGACCTCTGACATCAACAAGGCATTTTCACACAGAGAACTGCTGCTCACTGCTAACATTTTTCAGATCATTCTCTGTAAACTCTAGAGATGGTTGTGTGCGAAAATCCCAGAAGATCAGCAGTTAGTTCATCTTGACTGTGTCTACATGCCTAAATGCACTGAGTTACTGCTATGTGATTGGCTGATTACATATTTGCCTTAATAAGCTGTTGAACACCTAATAAGTGGCCAGTGAGTCTATATTAGCATTTTGTTGAGCCGATAACCAGAAAACATTGTTAAAATTTGCATAGAATTTTGATGGGAATTTGGTTAATGTTATGAAGTGTGTAACTAAGGTATTGGACTTGCACCAGATCTTCCACATTAACTTTATACTTCATCATACTTCTTTGTTTTTGCCTATACATGAACTCTTAAAGACATTTGATGACCTCCCCTGTACCTTCAATGACCTCTAATAATTAATTATGGTTTTGACACCTAGGTCTATGTCAATAAAGTCATATTTCAACAACCATGAGAACAGTTTATTGATTTTTCCAAGGGTAGCTACATAGGCTGAAACCACTGTCCCAACTTGTAATGCACACCCAGCTATAAGCAGGTCTGAAATATGATAAAAACTTAGTTTAGGAAAGAGCTTCAATGGTTACTGCGAGTAAGCTTTCACTGGGTAAAGAGTGAAAACCTGAACTCACTGTAGAAGCTTTACTGGCATTAAACTTTAAACACAGGTTTGTTTCTTTTGTTTTTTTGTAGAGAGCTCATTGCGGACCAACCAAGCACACATTAAACTTCATACATCCACACAGGTTTTTAATACACCCCTCGTTGATCGTAATTTATCCCAAGGGATCTCTCATGCCATTGAGTTACGATTTTATCTTACTGTCTTTGTAGGTGGAACAAAAGGAGACTGTGATTAAGATAATATTTTAATTCATTCTTTAATTAGGATGAATTAAAATGAAATTAGAGTTAATGGTTATTAAGAAATTACAGTTATCCCTCATTTGGCTGCAGAGCTGTAAGTAGACCTCACAGGGTCCCTCTAACCTTACTTTGAGAACCATTTCTCTAAACAATAGGCATGCTGCAGCTTTGGTAATAATTAGGTGACTTTCTTTAATCTGATTTATGCAAAACCTAACCTTCAAAAAAGGACAGATGAGCTTCCCATTAAGATCTCATCATCTAATTATCGTAATTTCATTGTGGCACAATAATTAGCTTCATTCAAGAACTTTCAAAATGTCTCTAGGGGAGTTTTATCAGCTGTTGTAGAAAAAAATAATTGAGAAAGACGTCGAAAGGCAAGTCACAGAAAGAAAAAAATGAAACTTTATTTGTTTGTATACTTACCAACACTGTAAAATTAAAACCTATGTAATTACTCACAACTAATATAGATCTGCACATAGCAAATAAATCAATTGAAAATAGTTACGAAGTTCTATCACTTTGTCCCCCCCAAACTGCAATACACACAAAGAAAAGTTGAAAAACAAACAAACAAACCAAAAAAAAAACATGTCTAGCCATTCTTTTTCCCCCGCTGTTGCCACCACATGAAAAGTGGATAAAATTCAAAAAAGCATTTTTTTAAAACAAGCTACACCGCTCTTCTGTATCTATGCTAATAATAAACTGAATAAATAATTGCACATTGCACCCTATTATTGCATTAGTTGCAGTTTGTTTCAAAGTCGCAGTATACTCAGGCATATACACAAATGTAAATACAGTTTTCAAACACTGAGTAACACATGAATATTGATGTTATTGAAGTCACACTGCCATCACTTACAAGTCAATATTCCTGCTTATTAATCAAATTCATAAAACACAACAAGATTAAATTTTTAAAATGCACACTCCGGCTGTCTAGTCATTGATTATTCACGTTTTAAGCAAACATTTCAGCATGCACTGATAACTGTTTTATAAGAGCCACAATACCCTCGAGGATATTTTTTCACCATTACAGTGTTGTGGGCAATTTTAGAAAGAATATCCTCTTAATAGGTATTAGCTAACAGTTCTGAAAACAAAACAAAAAAAAACCAAGTTTGCCAAAAAACATAATTTCTTGTAATTTGACAAACATTCCCATTAGAATACAAGCTATGACAAGTGAAAACAAAAAGAAACACAAATCCCAAATGTCATTGCTATCACTACTATTTGAGTTCACATCAAAATGTAAGAATTATTGCAGAATTATCACTGACTATGCCTCCTTCAGTATATTGATACAGCATTTGGTCCATTTATATAATCACATTTATGTCAGCAACGCGCCTAAAAAGTCATAGGAATAGACACTTTAGGCAAATATGCTTATTTGTGTACTTATAGCTAGGCTAAGTTAGCAGTAAGCTTACTTAACTTATCATAAAAAACAGAGACAACTAGATTGTCTATGGTTTCTAATCTGGGATGAACTACAGCAACCACTGGTACATAAAAAAAGAAAAAGGGATCTGAAACTTTAGCTTAGAGCTAGTTAGCTTAGCTTAGCATAAAGATTTGACCATTTTTAAAGGTATAAATAAGGTGCTGCACATAATTTAAAAGTCTTTATGTGCTTATAAGCTTAATAGACCTGTGCTAGTCAGTGTTTATGCCAAGTTAGGTTAGCTTCATGCTAGTAGTAGCTTCATATTTAGCATGCAAACATCAATTGTTCAATGTAAAAATGCAGAAATAAGCATATTTCCCTAAAAACTTTCCCCCAAACTGTTAAGCTTCTCCTTTAAGCTCAGTGTAGGCTACTGGCAATAAAACAAATGTTCTGTAAATGCAGAAAGTTTCTGTGTTGGATGGCAGATAATGTGAGTCGACAATAACATTCAACAGCTGTTTGTTAGCGTGAACGCTGAAAAGAGCTTAGCTGAAACTCAGAAGTAAAGATGACCCAAAGCTGTCTATTATCTTTAGCGCATCTTCATAAGCAGAAGATGGTGGGAGAAGTTGAATTACTGAATCATACCAAATATCACCCACACCTCCCTCTCATATTAAGTACAATACAACAAAACTAACTTAGCTTAATGTTCATGATCAACGAATGAAAATTCATAAGTGCATCAACACACCATAAATAAATACATGCTGGCTTTACTGGAAAACAGCAAAGCAGGAATTGTCATCCAACCTGTCCTCCTTTTACTTTTTAAAATAAAAACAATTATGTTGCTGACACAGTCGTGACAATAAAATGACATTCAAACCTAAAGCGTTAAAATCAACCGCATGACAATGAAAAGAACATGACGAGATGAACAATCGTGAAAAAGAGACTGAGTGGTCACGTCCGCCCAGGCCCCGCGGGTTCCCCCCAATGAACCCCTGAACATTCCTTGGCCCAAAAAATACCATCTGGCTTCGTCCAAACGTCTAGGCCTCTGTGCCATTAAAATTCGGCTTCTTTCCCTCCAGTTTTTTAGTTTTAATTTTTTAGAAACCTCTCTCAGCCTAGCAAGTTTTTTCCAAGACAAGGGAAAGAAGCCGAAAGTTTGGACGCAACGCTTGGCTTTTAAGTCCAACTAATCCTCCCTACATCAGAGGCAGTCCAGAGTAAAGTGTTGAGTAGTCTATTGCATGAGCGCCGCGTAGTCGACTAATGTGCTAAGTCACAAGAGTCCTCATACAAAACAAATACAGTAGAATAATAAGTTAGTAAACAATCATTTTAAATTTCAGTCAGTGTTTTAGCCACTGGTTATTCTCTAATTCCCATTCATGCATCTATATACTAATATTCGGTGTTGATAGAAGGAGGCTGTGTCGGAAGGTTTTTTGTCTGGGCAGGGAGTAGAACTACACGCGAGTGGCCAAAAATGCTGAAAACAGTTTGCGGAAAAGAACAGGAAAAGAAAGATATAATAATAACATCTGAAGTACACGGAACAGGCTTACTGAAATACGCGACGATACAACACTGAAAACATGCAATATAATGCAAACCTAGGAAATTAACATGAGAAGGGAGGCTCTAGGAGTGATACCATTGGCTTGAAAGGGTCATGTGATGCAGCAAAGAGTCATGGGTAGAGATTCGACAGAGATGCAAATTAGGACAAAAGCAGAACAGTCCAATTTTTTTGTCTTTTCAGAAATACATTATCAAAATTTGATAATTTGGCTACATCCCACCACGCACTCTACCGATAGCATCACTGAGCAGCTGTTATATGCAAATAACTACGTCCTACAAAAAACGTTCAGTCTTTTACTAGTACTTTTTTTACTTTTAAATGATGTTCTATGACGCAGCACTGACAGAGAGAAAGTGAAAGCAAGAGATAGACAGAAAAAGAAGAAAGAGTAACACAAGTTGTTCCTAATAAACATTCAACATGCTTCAACAGTTCTCTAAAAAATCTAAGCAACAGAGAATTTGTTTTTTGTTATTCTTTTTCTTTTTTTCTTTTTTTGTTAATTTAATTTGGCTCTCTGAAACAAAAGTGAGCACCCAATCCTCCCTGAGGTGCTTTGAATCAGGGTGGGGAGGTGGTCAGGGTTTTCGGAGAGCCAGAGCCAGAGTCCGAAGGGCTTCATCAGGGTTGTCTGCGGTAGTCAGTCATTGGAAAGGGCCAAACGGAGGAGCCAGTCAGGGATCTCAGGATGTGGTCATGGAAGATGGGTCAGTCCACATAGCCGCCACGTCTCTGAACCTAAAGGAGAATGATTGGAGATTGGAGATGATTTTCAGTGCAGTTCTTGTGTAATTCGGCATACCTCACTCTATTTCCCTGTTTCCTTTCCTTAAAAATGGCTTATTGACTGCCACCCTTCAACTGAGACCATTTAAAGGTCCAGATGTATCCCTCAGGTCCTGTATCAGGTCTTTACTAGATTTTTTATAGTTTCTTAAGGACATGATTTTCAGATACTGTTCATCTGCTGTAGATAGTTTTTGACACTTCTGCTTTTGCCCTCCTTAAATTTTTACAGATGCATTTGAAGTTTGGTAACGCAAAAATACTATTTTATGTATTTTTTATGTTTTTAAAATAGCATTTTATATTTATCTTTGGTATTTTTCATAGATTGAGTTAAAGAAATGGAAAAAATGATTTGTTTTTGAGGCTAAACAAACAAACAAACGAAGAGCCTAAATATACAATTTAAAATATAAAGAAATGGGGGATGGCTCAAAACTCTTGCAGATTACTATTTATTTATGATGTATTTTTAAACAGTTATGTTGGTAAAACGTGATGTTACAAGGCAAAGCACTGATGGAAAGGCAATTAAAAACAAAGAATAAAGTAAACAAATAACACTCACTGAGAGCTCATTAAGAGAAGAAAAAAGTGCTTTTGCAAAATCTTGACAAAGTGAGAGCAGCTAATTAGGCACTAAATCGAAAGATATCATCCATGTTCACACGGAGGAAGTTTTTCACATTTTTCTCTTTGTTTGGGCTATTTTTGCAGTCAAACAGTCACCGATCTCTGACCTTGCATTGATGAGGTACTGGGCCAGGCTGATGTTGGCGGGAGTCCCTGTGATGGTAATCTGGCGTTCCGATGACCCTTCCATGGCGTTAGCTATTTTGATCTGCGCCCCAGACATCTGACGGATCTCGTTGATTTTGGTTCCCTGGCGTCCGATTATGCAGCCTATTAGCTGGGAAGAAAAGAGGATGGGACTTAGCATGGCAAGAGCACATAAAAGAGACATTTGATAGATTCTCTGTGGAGCGTGTGAGTACTGGCCAGTCTTTGACAGCTTTTCAACTATAACTTAGATGCTCCTTATTTAGGTCCAACAAGTCTTTTCCATTAAGGACATTCACTTTGCGAAGCTAACTGCCTTTGGCTGCACTTTGTCTCTGATTGTTGCAGCTGAATTGCTGTCACATTGCATAGCTGGAAACTTCAGCAGGAAGCCATGTGAAAAGATGATAAAACAGAGCATGTCTGGGAGTTTGTGCTTTGATAACCAGTTTTACCAGTTTAATGCAGACTTTCTGTTGTTTTATTTATTCCTTTGTAGCAGTTTTGAGCGTTCACCTCGATTATAGCTTTAGGGAGTGGCAAAACAGCAGAAAGTGGGCACCAATTACCCAAACTGCTGAATAAGTGTGACTGAAGAAGACAACAGTATTTCTGCAACAGCATTCACAATATTGACTTGCCTGAAGCCTGATAATGGATAACCTGATTCTCTGTCAGATTTCAAATGAAAAATGTCTCATTTTAAACCACTCCTGTTCAAGTTTCATTAAACCCTGTCAGGAAAAAATGAAAGTGACAAATGGTGAGTGAAAGCGCATTGTTGGGTGTCTGAATATCATGACAAATGTACTCACATCATTGGGAATGGTGAGTTCATGAGTACTGGCCTGGTTACTGGCATCCAGACCTGCTGCTGAACACAGGAAGCAGACAGAAAGAGTGGAGGAAAGGGAAAGGACATAAAGTACAGTTTGGCACATTAAGGAGGCAAACTGCGATGATCTACTATAAAATACTATGTTATCTATAAACCAGCAGCAAACGTATGTCACTGGAAGTGTGGCTCAGCCCTGTGCAGAGCCTATGCAATACACAAATTCGAGTTCTAACTTTTGAAGAAAAAAAAATCCAAGACAACTGCAATTCTATACAATAAGGATACTAAGGGGAAAACAAAAGAAGCCTCAACATCAACAAGAGCAGACCACCAGCAGGCCATGTCAATGGCAGTGAACCACAGAGACCATTAGGAGGAGAACAACGAGAAGAAGAAAGAAAGGACAGAGACAGGAAAAGAAGAGAAAGAGAAAAAAAGGAGGAAGAGAATGTGTTCGTCTCTACAGGTAAAAACGAGAGAAGGATCTTTGGTGAAGAGGGTCATTGTGTAGGTGGGTACGTACCGGGGAAGGCAGGGGTGGTCTGTCCGAGGGGGGTAAAGGGGGTTTGCTGCATAGCCAACTGGTGGAGCTTGCTCAACTGCTGAGGGGGGGAGGAGGAGGACAGCAGAGCTATGAGGTCATCGTTAAAAACGCACTCTGACACACGCACACGCTCACCAGACACATACACGCACGCACAAAGGTCAGTCCGAAATGCTACAAGAGTAAAGAAAGGATCTGAGGATAAGTAACAACACTGACAGGTGAAGGACAAAGACAGAGAAAAAAGAGAGAGACCAAGAAAGAAAGACAGAAGAAGAGGAGAACCTCATGAAGGCCTTGGCCTGAGACTGGAGCATTTGGGAGGATTTCATAAGCCCCGCCCCTCATTGTTACTGTTGCTACACGTGGAACAATCTATGTTGAAACTGCAGTTTAGGGAATAAAATGTCACTGTGCTGTTCTGGCCTGGAATCCTGCACTTGCTGAAATAATTGCTGCAGTTCTGAAATAGAACTTTGCAGTTGTTAAACTAAACTCTTGAACTAAACTCTGCATTTCTAGAACAGAACTCTGCAATCAATCAATCAATCACTCTGCACAGGTTCACATTCAGAATCTGGTGACCACAGATGAGAGTTTTAGTAGCAGAAGCATTCTGGTTGCCATATGTAATCTGCTTCTTGTCTGATTTTTATTTGCCATTTTGTAAAAAGCAGGTATTGTTTGAATGTAGATAAACAATCTGTGTGGAGAGCAAAAGAGGGTATGAAATTATGAAACTAGTGACTATCATTTAAAGCCATACAAACTGAAAGTGATTTGCAGCAATGTGCTGAGCAGAAACTGTAGAATTCGAATGACATTCCACAACTTCAAGCACCTGCCAACGACACTACTGGTGACGTGAAGTGGACAGGACCTGGGATAAGCTTTTCTCAACTTCCAAGTGAGTGGTTAAAGCTACAAGCAATGAGAGAGAAAAATACCTGTCAGATATGACCTGGTGGTAACAACATTAGAGGATTATCTAGGCAACTGAAGCCTTGAATGTCCACAAGCGAACAACCAACCAGCTGAGCTGGGGATCTTGTTAGGATGACTCCTGGATACCTCCTGAAATGCGTTGCCAGTGAAATGGATATCTGGAATAGTCTGCCTAGGTAACTGTGATCCAACTTTAGATAGTCGAGGATAGTGGATGGATGGGTGGATGTTTGCCCATGTAATCCCCTAATGTCACCTGCCCCTAATGCCTAATATCACCTTCTCATATGTCAGTCAATGATATTGTTCACACTC
Source organism: Oreochromis aureus (assembly GCF_013358895.1). Lineage (NCBI taxonomy): Eukaryota > Metazoa > Chordata > Actinopteri > Cichliformes > Cichlidae > Oreochromis > Oreochromis aureus. The sequence goes on along the minus strand of NC_052963.1, from coordinate 21,214,493 downwards.
ACTGACTGTCAGTAAATCAATCAGGCTCATGAGTTTACATTTTCTAACAGCTGTAACTTTACATTTTGAATGTTTACCACCAACTGGTCATGACAGATGGCTGCTGCACCTTGAACCTGAATCTGCTGGAGGTGTCTTCCTTTTAAAAGGGAGCTTTTCCTTCCCACTGTCACCAAGTGCTTGCCCATAGGGGGTCATCTTTAAGATAAATAACTCTAAGTGGAGCTGAGTTGAACACTGAGAGTTTTAAAACCTTCTTGTATTCAAAGTCATCTTTAGCATCAAAGCAGCCGTTTTAATCCATGAAAATACCTCATTGTGGGATTCCATACAGTTCCCTTTCTACTTGCAAGAAAAGCATTTTTCCTCTTCTTCCTCTTGAGCTTGTTTGAACATGCCAACAAATGGAAAGTTTAATTAAAGTTAGTTTAAATAAAATTAAATTGTAAAAAGAAATGGAGTGGAGGTTGGAAGTCGATCTGAAACCTGTCTTAAAAGTCCATCAAGAACTTCAAGACTAATCTGATAACTTCTTCAGGCCAAGCCCCATGAGGTTTAATGCCAATCAGAGGGCACAGAGGCAAGAATAAGAAAAGTTAGAAAACATAGGAAATAACATATCAGAATAAAAGCTGTATTAATATTAACAATTAATATTAATAAGGGTGGAAAGAAAGTAAGAACATCTGGATGCAGCGAGACAGAGTTATAGAGGGTGCAAGACTGACTGCCTCGTGGGGCACTCACATCTGGATGTGGGATGGCGTACTGTCCTTGAATGGTATACGCCTGCAAACATGAGGAGAAGAGCTCACTGTTATGATGCCACAAGACACATTATTAAATAAGTTCTGAAAAGCTAAATAAACAACAGTGGACTGAAACAAAATATAAATCAAGAAAAAATGATCTGTCGACATTTCTACAGCTCAAGGACAACATAGACTTAAATGGGTTTTTTTATATCTTATGAGTCATATTACATGTAAGTCATGCATTATAGATTTCCTGTCAAGTTCTCCTACAATTCATCAATCAAATCCAGTTGAACTAAATAAAAAAGGGACAAATCAGACAGCAGGAAGGTGATTGGGAGGGTGTGGAGTAAACCAGAGGAGCGACCCTGAGGGGAGTAAGGTGTCGTGTCCTATTGGACATGTGGTTTATAGGAGCCACAGAGGTCAGAACTGAGCAAAATTGAATTTTATCCCACAAGATACAAAGCTGATTTTTAATGTAAGAATAAAAACACACCAAGTCTGTGGCTTCTGCTTTAGATATTTTACTGCCTTTCTCAATAGTCTCACATCAACCACTAAAATCTGAAAACAAACAAAAAAATTATAGATGCTATAGATGAATGTAGTGAAAGTGATTAACCAGTTAGTCGATCCACAAGAACTTTGCCTGCAACTATTTGAATAACTGAATAATTTAATTAAAATTCTGCCTCCAGACTCCCGTTATGGGTTCTTATATTAAGTTTTTCCACTCTTAAAGGTAATTAAAGGGAAGTATTGAATATTTTGACTCAAACCTGACCTGAATAACATAGAGCTGAAGCAGTTTTTTTATTCATAGATTTGTCAACCAGCAGTAATTTGCACAGCTGAATATAAATATAGCAAGGTTTCCACATATTCAAGCTTTTTAGATGTAAATATTTATTAATTAAGATGATTTTGAAGAGTTTTTCTTCACAATTTTGCCCTGTTTTATAATTGATGTAACCACCAAGCAGGGGTGCCAGTTTAACTCACAGTGTTGCTCAAGTGATTCATATACCTTAAGGCTGTTGCAGAGGCACAGGTGTGAATCTGCCCCAGGCCATTTGTTGGGTGTTTTCACTCATGTCCTGTTAGAGTAGAGGATAGAAAGCCTCCAACCTACTGATCAGCAAAGCTACAAAGGTGAACATAGCCTATAGTAAAAAATAAGCTCTAGTTAACTGGAGCTAAAGTAAAGAAAAGCAAGACCTGTGTGTTTGCGTGTGTGTCTCAATAATAATAATAATAATATTAACAAATAACAATATAATTTTTTTTTGTTTTAAACAGACAGATTTCTTATATATTTGTGTTTTCTTCCTTTTATGAAGGACGATCTAAAAATGTGTTCAGCACTCTACAAGTGAGCCAGACACACCTCACTTGTAGCCAAAACCTACAGCTCAAAAGCAGTTTTTGGACTACTCTAAAAATAAAACTTGCTTTCCGTTAGCTCCGCCTCTGAGCAGAGAAGCCCCACCCTACTGTTTTTTTAATGAGGAGTGGCCAATCACAAGAACGCTTGCTTGACCAATGGATTTCCATAAAAGGAGAGGCGCTGCACGTGTCTCAGTATAAGATAAACTGGGATTATTTTTAACTGTGAATAATACAAAGCTGCTCTATTAGTGTCCAAAAATAAAAATATGTACTTTGAAATTAATAAAACAGGTACCCTTTAAAATATAATTAATATAAGCTGCTGCTTCATTTGTTGTCCTGCCATACTACCCCTATCCACTAGCTGCTGCCACTGAGTTTCCCTTCCCCAGCAGACCACATTATTTAGCAACACACCTTGGGCGTTTATCAATATGCGTACTTGTGCGTACTTGCGTTCTCGTGTACTCGTGAAACGTCATCAGTCGGAGACCAAGTACTGTTCCAATTCGAAGTACGCATCACGCCGAGAACGCGAAAAAGTCCCGGATGTGTTCTCGATCCGCCCGTTTTATCGAGCATGCATCGGTGTAGACTTGGGACAGCTAAATATCCCAGAATGCATTTCGTCCAAAACTCAACAGCGGACTCCCGCCACATCGTCGCCCCCGCTCGCGGTCTTCTCACTACTCAGGTTAAAGAAACCCCAGCAGCTGTCTATAGTATTGAGTGTCCACTAGAATAGAAATAAAAGCGTTCTAACATCTCACCTGCTTGTTTTATTAAGGTATGTACACGTATGTACATGTACACTATTTTTATTAATAGAGGTTTCACTACTGAGGTTAAAATGATATATAAGTCACTTAGATCACTTCTAAATGTTAATGTTTGGTTCATTTCAGTGTTTTATTTGTTCCTGAGTAAACCGGTTTGGCTGTGATTAAAGTTAAGCTTCATAACATGTTACTCACAGTTAAATTAGGAGGGGACGGCAGTAAAAACCCGGACCTGTGACATCATCACGTACGCAGGTGTTCCGACTGTACAAATCACAGGTCCGTGCTCGCGTACTTGAGAATTGAGAAACATCCCACGAGTCCGTGTCGCGTTCTCGGCGGGTACGTACTCCCGTGCGTTCTCGGCGAGTACGTACTCACCGAGCACGCGAGTACGTACTCGCGTACTTGGGCATTGATAAACGGCCCTTGCTTCTGTGAGCCTCCCCATTGTGGCTGGCTCCATTGCTATGAGCTCCTTTACTCCCTGTGTCTGTTTACGGCTGAAGTAAAATTACGGAAGTATATCTGTGTATTTTTCCAGCTTTTGGTTCCAAACTAAGAAAGGGCTGTGCTTCCAAGAGTATCTACTCTAGGGGATTTTTCCTGTCTTGGTAACTTGGTTACTTGTGTTTTAGGCTTTAGAGTAAAGTTTAATTTCCCCAAGCTTCATCAAGCTTAACATTTGTTTTCCCTGATTTTCTTTTAGACTTTTAAGCAGAGTATTTTCAATGAGAAGCACCAGCGTCAGTTTTCACTAAATAAAAGGTAAGTCACCTGATGGATCCTCTGACTCAGATGAGTTGAACGCAATTGATCTCAGTTCTGGTTCGAGTGGCTGGGGGTGATGGATGACCGTTTAAAAACAAATAAAAGCAGTGAGGGTTTCATGCTAGTTGGGATTTGGGTGGGTGAGGGGAGTGAGGAAGGGAGGAAAAGTGAGTAAAACCTGGTGCGACACTAACAGGCAGTGGCTGGTGCTGCAGTAAGAGGCTGAGGTTGGCTGTGGACGCCCCCAGTGGGTCTGCTCTTACCTGGCCACCTGAAAAAATGACAGGGGTGGAGGCAGGCTTGGGGCGGTAGGGGATGGTGGCACCTTTCGGTGGGGACTGAGGAGAGCAAAGGAGGAGAGAGTGGGGGAAGAAGAAGAAGGGGCGGGATGTGGAGAGAGTGTTAGAATGGGAAGACAGAAAATAATAGGGAGAGAGAGAGAAAGAAAGAAGTTGCATAAAGTGAGACCAGAAGGGAGAGTGCCTTAGGGAAGACAACCTGTGGACACCCACACAAAAAGTGCTCTTCACTGTGCGTTCATGCTGACATTACATGTCCAAATCGTGGTTCAGTGCACAACTAAACTTGGATTTACCTGGAACACCACTTTCAACTGGATAATGATGACTCAACATATTGTTATTTAAGGGTTTTTTTTCTTAAGTCTAGAGACTTACAGTCATGTCACAAATGTCCTAGTATCCATGGCTGATGCCATCATGAAGGCCCAATGGAGAACTGGCTGTGCAGATAGTTCAAATTAATGGTGCAAGAAAAAGAGAGACACCTAAATACCGTGTAGCCCTTTGATCCAAAGCATTTTTTTCCATTTCCGACACAGAATTACAAGAAGGTAACAATACTTTTGTCAAAAACATCAAAGTATATGCCTCCTGCTTTGATCTTTTGGGTGAATTTTACTTACTGATACATCAGGCTTTAACCGTTTCATGCATGAATTATGACAACCTCAATCAGGATTTTTTTTCTTAAGTATTTTTATTCATCTTTAGGCATGGAAAAAAAGATTTTTGAACTTCATTTTTTTTAAACATGTACTTTTCAAATAGTTTTGTACATGTCCACTTAGTCAGTCCACTGGCTGACCAGTGGGTGGCAGCGTATGGAGTGACACATCAGTGTCCAGTGTAGTGGTTAATGTGCAAGTACACTGAAAAAAAGGGATTGGCCAGCTCTTGGATTTACGTAAGCATCTTGTGTGTATTTAACACAAGTGCCTCATGCTTTAAAGTTAAGTGTAACTATATAGTGTAGAAACTACATGATATGCAGAGAGGCTAGATTAAATTGTTCATATCATGTTCGAGCGAAGTAAGTCAATAATATAGCAATGTTAAATTCCGCAACACCGCACGTGAGTTGAGTCTCGCGCGCTTTGGATCGTGGTTTGAGGAAGGCATCCATCTCAGTCAAGTCGAGCAGCCGCCTCTACTTTTTTGGTTTACCAAAAGAAGTAAATTGGGTGGTTGTTACATTAAATAAGTCTGCTTTGTAATTTGAACACAATAATTTCATGTTTCTATGAACGTAATTAAATCATGTAGGATCTGTACGAAATTCAAAAACTTAATTTGTTCTTGTTGAGATGACATGATACAATCTAGTAAGAGTGGTTAGTTGCTGGACTCGTGAAATTAACAAGATCACATGAGATTTCAAACAGCAGGAAAATCACTGAAGTTATAAGAAGCAGACAACTAGACACACACCACGTGTATGCTACTGCTTTTTATTGTGGTTTAATCTGTCAAGGACAAAAACATAAAGAAAATTCTGCATCAAGCCATGAAATCATAGCTTTCGTACTTTTAATAAGCCTGGATTGGTGGCATGGTGGTTAGTGCTGTTGCTTCACAGTAAGAAGATCCTGGGTTCAAATCCACTATCTGGCGCAAATGGTTGTTTGTCTCTATGTGATAGACAGGTGAGCTGTCCAGGTTCTACCTTGACTTGTAACATGTCACTTCAGGGTTATGCCCCTGCAACTATAAAGATAGGAGGATGGTAGTTGTTTTGGATCTATTCAATTTTTATGGTAACCAGACTCTAGACTCTGTTGAACATTATGTAATATGAAGACAACATGTAGTATTTAAGTGACCAAGTAGTACTGGGGTAAAAGTTATTGAATAGTGTTGAAATAAAATGACAAAATTGTGGAGGATTAAAATATTCCAAGAGCTCAACTTACTTCATCTAAACATGTTTCAATCGCGTTTCCTGAACACAAAATGCACAGGTTTATTGAATATGAAGAAGTTGTGTTGATTTAACTCATTTGTTTAAGTTTCTCCAAAAGCAAAACATTTGTGTGCAACCAATGTCCACTATTGAATCAAGTATATCCACCATGGCCTTTTTTTCAGTGTATACACTGACACAAGTACAAGAAAACAGTCTTTAAATAGCTGTCCACTGTAGTGACCACTATGCATGAAAGGGTTAATGATATTTATGCTGTTCACAGGTAAGTCCATCACTTAATTATCTCAGCAACTATGAGGCAGATTGCTGTGAAATTTTGCACCAACATCCACCTTCATTAGAAGATGATATAAATATCACAAGTTAAAGCTTTTAGTGATCCAAACTAGCTTAAACACAATCCTGAGTTTAATCTTGGATTTAATAAACTACACTCCATGGCTATAAAAATGAAATCTGTAATTGTACTATCTTTAGGCTGACTCTAAAACTGGGGTTGGGTGGCAAATTGGGTGGGATTTTAACACTTGACTTGTAATAAGGTGTAAATGTGAGATAGTGATAGATTGAGCTCAGCAGTGACTGCCCACTTTTTTAAGAAGTCTGGTTCCAGGAGTGAACTTTCTCTGTTAATGTTTCATAAGATCCTTACATAAAGAGTTTTAAGCCTTGATCTAAGCCATGACCATTGAAAAGCCATGCTGACCATTAAAAAAATTGATTTGGATAAAAAAAAAAAAAAACAGGAAAATAATAATAATAAAAAAGACAGAGGTACAAGACTATGTACATAATTACTTTTTAGGGTTAGGAAACAGCTTATCCCATAATGCACTACAAATGGGATTGGCTTCCAGCCTTTTTAAATTTCCTCCTTTTCATTGTCATAGTTTTCAGAGTTTGTAAGGTTGTAGCATAGTTTTTGATGGTGCTTAGTTCTTGATTGCAGTGACCGCAAGTTTTACACTCACTAAGCGACCTGATGTTCGTAGGTTTAAACAGTGACTTTCACAAAACAGAGAAATTGCTGTTTCATTTTAGGAAAGTGGAAGAGTATTCTTTTCCCCCAAAGTTACAACTAAACTGTGTTTTTGCTAAAACAAAGTTGATCTCATATATCAGTACTGGCATTTCTAAAGGCCTATACAGAACAGATGGGAGAAACACCCTTCAGCTCTGTTATGAGTGTTGCTGTTGCATAGTTTGTCCACCAGAGGGCACTCCACAACTTCCCTCTTGGCAACACATGTTTGGAACGCCACAAAGAGATCAACCAGCTGATGAGCAGAATTAGACCGAGCATAATAATCCATGACTTGTTGTGACAATGAAGCATGGTAACTTTTGAACTACACTGTCATATTATCTCAGTAAGGATTCATAAATAACGACACATAACAAATGCTTCGTAAATCTGTTCGAGTTTCATATGTGTGAAAGAAAATTTATTGTCCAATATATTGGGTTTTTACCAAATATCAGTATCGGTATTAGTACTGGTATCAATATCACTGCTGGTATTGGTCTTAGAAATCCTGTATTTTTGGACTATAGATGTAATGCAGAGTTGTGGTTTCTAAAGGAGAGATTATCATCGTTTCACAGTGTCGTAGGTCGTAGTAAGTTGACTCACAGCATTATGGTAATAATCAAAATCCCTATGAACAATGTGAATGGGAATGGGATTTTTGGAAGCTCACTGTTGAGCTCTATAAGGTTTGTTCACTGTCTGCTTTACCATAAAATTCAAGTGAAGTAAACCTTTCCATTGTGACTGTTGTATTACTAGATTGCTGTGTGGTTTATTTTCTGGTTTGGAGGAAGTCTGTACTTCAGTTTTTCCTAAGTGAAATTTTAGTGTTTTGTCCTTAAGTTAGCATTTATTTAAAGCTATCCATATTTAAGTCCCCGGTCTTTGTATGAACTGTAATAACCCAGCTAATTAGCATTAGTTCACAACTTGGCACTACACCCCAAATTTGAGGCTTCAGAATAGGAGTTCACAAAAACAAAGAGTTTCTTTACGATGACTGTGTCCATCTTTTATGTACAGCCTATGGCCTGAACCTATTTGCAGATGTGTCAGTTTGTTATCTGTAAACAAAAATCACCCAAAAGTCCACACACGAGGTTTTAAGGCTGCTGTTTTCTACCTATGGAAACCTGCTTTTCTCCCGACTGTGCAAACATTAAGTCAGTGCAGGACATGTGCACGTCTCTGCCGTCATGTACTGAGTACTTGGTGTCACATTTGCCATCTAAAAGGCAAAGAAATGTGTCTGCAGCAGTAGAGTAATGTTAATAATCCAGACTTGCAAACATAAACAATATCAAAACATATGCGAAAAAATGTGCAAATGTGCAAAAATGTGAAAAATTACATTTAGAAACAAATCTTTGGATACAGCAGAAACTCTAGGAGTAAATTACTTTTAAAAGTGTAGTCAAGCCTTTGAATTCTCCATATCAAACTTATTTTCAGCTACATAACATTTCTTTCATGTCCCCTGTGTGGCCACCCCACCCCCTCACCGTACCTCGAGCAACACCACACATATCTGTTTGACACACTGGATGATGGCCTCGGGGGCCCCTGAGATTGTCACCGCTCTCTCAGTGGAGTTGGGGAGCATGTCTCCTGCCACCTGGACCTGAGCTCCTGTGGACTGGAGGCAAGAAAGAAACATTTAAAAAAAAAAAAAAATATTACCCTGCATCCCTTCAAACTGAGCCGAAACCGATATGGGAGAGCAAAATGAGCTCTGAGGCTTGGAGCCCTGCACACCGGGGATTATGCAAGACTGGACACTTAAATGGAAACTACATGAACCACAAATGTGGGATTTGGGAAGCTTACATGGGAGCTATATGAGGGATAAATATGAGCATATCCTCTGGCAGTGTCATTATTTTAAAAAACATGATTGATTTTATGTTTATAGACATCGTTAGGATGAAAAATGTGCCGCCACCTCTCTCATTTCTTTGATTTTGGAGCCTCCTTTGCCGATGAGGGATCCACACTGGCTGGCCGGGACGACAAGCCTCAGGGTTACGGGGGGTTTGCTGGTGGCTGGGCTGTTGCTCATGGAGTTGATTATATCCTGCGGGCGAGGAAAGGCCACATTTTGTCAGATGCGATGACTTTCACAGTGTTTTTCTGTCTGTGAAGTGGAGGCTTTGTAATAAATCTACCTTCATGGTTCTTAACTCACCATCAGCGCTTTAAGAAAACTCTTTGCTTCGGCATAAAATGACCTTTAAAAAGCTAAAATGATGTTTACTTTTTGGCAATAACATCTCTTCACACTTTTAAGTTGCTGCTTTTATTAATATTCTTCTAATAAACAGGGCTAAAGCCTCGGTATTTCAGTATGATGCTACTTTAAAGTTGACCATTTTATCTGTTGGGTATAATTATAATATTTTCCACCTAATCCTATTTTATAAGGTACTGTACAGCTAGTGTACAGCAGTAGAAACCGACCAGAGCAGTATTATTAATATGATTCTATTTAATGATGAAGCACTAACAGAAGGTATCCTGTCGAGATGACAGTGCATACATTTCCTGAAAAAATGAGAGCAAGATTTTGAGATATGAGCCATTTTTTCACTTAAAAAAGGCTAATTTGGCTGCCAGAGCAGTAAGAGAGTTTACTTAAAATAAATCACTGTCACTGAAGCATAAAATCCTGATACACGGTCCAAAAATCATATTTCAAGAAATATAATTAAGTCTAGTTATTGCAAAAGGAAGCTAGACCTTTGCATTTAGCTAAAAATAACTCCAAGTTGTTTATCAAGTAAAGAAAACTGAAAAAGAGTTTATCATAGAACCATGTAAATGTATGATTGCCACACATGGAAGTCTCGATTGTTCTATCTCTGCCCTCATGATCTCATGTATTACCACGGTTTATTATGTAATAGCATAATTAACATGTACCATTATGCCCTTGTGCTAGAGACAGCTGTGGTTGCAGGATTTTTACAAGTTTAATGGGCAAATGCATGTCCAAATCATGTGCATATGACTTCTTCTGAGGAGAAAAAAAGGTGAAATGGTCAAGGTAGGGGCTTTTAATGTACAGCAGTCCCTCGTTTATCGCGAGAGTTACGTTCCAAAAATAACCCGCGATAGGTGAAATCCGCGAAGTAGCCAACTTTATTTCTTACAATTATTATAGATGTTTTAAGGCTGTAAAACCTCTCACTACCCACTTTATACACTTTTCTCAGACAGGCATGAACATTTTCACACTTTTCTCTCTTGTTTAAACACTCTCAAAGTTCAAACCTTCGTAGAAAAATAAGTCCAGTATTAATGAATGAAACCAAAGGCATCCGCGGTTCCCTTTGACGGTGCAAAACGTTTCGTCGACATTGTTGCTTTTATTGGGGAGAAAACTTACAAGCATACAGTACAGCACTTCAGAGTCACACTGCTAGCGATAGAAGATTTATGTAAATTTGACAAGCTGAACGCATTCTGTACTGTACAGGAGACACGGCACAAGATTGATTGACAGTGGTCTACAGCTGATCAGGACGCAGAACACAATGTGCTGTTAAAAAAACAAAAAAGCAAAAACAAAAAAAACCCATGGAAAATTGCACAAAAAAAATCCGTGAAACAGCGAGGCCGTGAAAGGTGAACCGGGTTATAGCGAGGGACCACTGTACCAGACTTTAAGTGTTTTGGCATTGCGAAGTCAAATTTCTATAACTTTGAAAGGTTTTTGCCATTTTTGTTTGCTTGTACAGTTTTTCCTGTTTTGTTTTGTTTTTAAATGTGTGTTTTTAAGTGGGACTGATGGCGAGCCAACTTAGCTCTGCGCTCATTTTCTATGAAAATCTGCTGCTGGGATGTGTGCTGACTGTTGTTTTGCATAATCTTGCTGAAATAACCAACAACGTCCATGAAAAACACTTTGTCTGGTTGGCAGCGTTGCTCCAAAACCTGTGTGCTTTGTTTAGCATTAATGGGGCCTTCACAGATGTGCTGCATGCTAATACCATGTCCGCTGCAGCACTCTCAAGCCTCACCTGGCTGGAGCCTTTCTGTGTGGAGTAGATGATCTTCCTGTGCCTACATGTATTTCCTACAAGCTAGCTGTGAACAAAGTTCTGCATAATAGTGCTTTGAATAAAGCCCTGTATAAATGCATATAAATTGCATTGTTTCAGGTACAACACTCGAATAGCATCACATCACTCTGGCTTTTAAACTTATCATTGATAACAAGATAGATCTTGTTATCTAGAGAGCGTGACATCCATGATTCCTAAAAAAATAAAAAATAAAAAGCTTCTCAGTTTGCCAATTTAATTTGCGGTCCGTGAAATATTTTCACTTAAATAGAGCATTTAAATGATTAACATTGCTGTAGTCCCTGTTCACCTACAGTACACAGAGAAAACACAACATTTATTTTAAATGGGGGTTGTAAAAGAACAAAGTACAGTGATTACTACCACCTGTCATTACAGGAGGAAAAGACAAATATTTCAGAAATCTGTCGAAAACTTGTTTAAAACTAAACATTGTATCATTATTCAGCAAAGACTGTAATATTTTTTTTTAAATGTGCTTTGCTTTTTTTCACCTTTTTTTGTAAATGGACTCCATTCATGGATAATTGATTAAGACTGATGAAAATTCTTATTTTTAGCATTAAAACTATAATTCAGATTAAAGAGCCTGCACATGCTGGTGAATTAACCCTTACAGGAACATTAAAAAATGATTTTTGGTAATTACTACTACTGTTAATTCAGAGCAGCTGTGACATAAACCTTACATGGGGTGGGGTTCTAATAATTTGATATGCGCTGCATGTGGGTACCTTCACACCTACTTTACACTGGATTCAGGCGTAATCGATAAAACCTTGACTACACTAATATATGAGTGTAGCTGAGTTGCAAAGTTAAACAAAATCAAGTGACTTGTGTTTGCGTCATAGTACGACAACTGACCCTGAAGTTTCCACACTTACTTAAAGCAGCACTTGTGCGCAGCGCATGAATAATAAGTGGTTGAGTCTATCTATTGTGTTATGGAGACACTTGGCTTGGTCCGGCTGAAAGTATGCTGATACGGCACCCAAATCAAAACACAGCACTGGCCCATTTTCAGAGGGTGTTGCAAGGTTAGATCAGCACATTTCTGTCCTACATATCAGGGCCAAAGCTGCTTTGTATTCCACCTGGAAATGAGTCAGTACAGGTGCTAAAATCAGGCCAGTGGTGCTGGATTCTCACATAAGTATGGTCACACTCAGATGCACATACAGCCTTTACGCCATTACTTTACATACAGTTGTAAGATTCTTGAATGCAACCATTAAGATGTTAAAGTAAAAATGTTGCTACATTTTCTAATTTTTCTTTTAAAATGTGCCATTTTTTAAAAATCTTATAGAAGAAAATGGTTCAAATTTGATTTGAAATCAGTGCTTAAATAATACTAAGTTTATTAGTGTTGTAAAAACAGACTCTTTGTGGTGTAAAATAATAAACGGTACCTCTTCAAATTTGTAGGCTATCATGGCAAAGGCCTTGAAAATGGCATCTGTTGGCCCAGTGATGGTGACTATCCGTTCAGGGCAGTTCCCCTCTGAGATGTTGATACGGGCGCCGCTCTTTAGAGAGAAAGAGAGAGAGAGAAAGCATTAAATATGTGATTATAGGACAAAAATAGTTAACAAGAGTCTGAGAAACATTCTTCTTACGTCTTCACGCATTTTCTTGACCGTCTCTCCTTTCTGAAAGCAAAGGGGAGAAAGAGCAGTGAGATGTTTTGTGCATTTCCCACAGGCGTTATCATGCTTTACATGCTCTGCTTGTTGTGCTTGTGATAAATACCTTTCCTATGATGCTTCCAACCTCCTGCAGAAACAACAGAAAGAAATGTTAGACGCCACAGGCTCCTTGAAATTAGTTTTTGTTTTCTTTGCTCTTTTTACAGAAGCAAAAGCAGAACAAGAAAAGTCAAGTTTGGATTCGTGTGTTTGTACCTTGCCGTGCATCAGCAGCCTGATGGTGAGGGTCACATTCAGTCCACCTTCTGATTGGACCTTAATGGGCTCCATGTCGGGATTGGATGTGAAGGAAGGGGCGTGGTCACGTGACAGAGGAAGTCGAGGGCCAATGCGAGTGTGATGGTAGAGTCAGCCAACCGGTCACCTGCCAGGTAAAAGAAACGCAGACATGCAAAAATGCTTGATGCTTTCATTTTAATTTATTCTGCTTCAGTTAGTGTAGGGCAGCCATTCCCAAATTTAAATTTGACCTATCAGAGGACTTTCTAAAACCTACACTGTAAAAGAAATGGAAAATGCAAGTAAATTCTGCTTTTGGGGGGTAAAATTTGATGTGTGGTTAAAAAGTACGGAAAAAATCTGTAAAAATTTATATTTTATTTGTATTTATTTATTTAAAAAGGACAATTCATGTTTAACATGGTTATAATACTGATGTGCTACACATAGAGTTTATAGCTATAAACACGTATCCTATGTTGGGCTCTTACATCCACAATGAACAAACAAGATTTACAGCAGTTATTTAAAACCACAATACTCCGTAAAAGAAACTGCGGTAGATACACTACATTATTCGAATATTTGTAAGATGGAAATGATGTTTTAGTTGTGGAGCTAACTTTTATCCAGCCTTTACTGTGAAAGGTTTAACATCTTTGATGAATTTGATATGGGAAATTCCTTGAACATTACATTGTACTAGATTTTGTACTTATTATACTTTTACGATCCTCTGACGAATTTTAACTCTTTCTGTGCCAATAATAGGTCGGAGAAATTAAAAATAATCCTCAGAATTAAGAGCCTAACAAATTTTTGTCATAAAAGGAATAAAACACAAATAGTTTAGAAGTCTGTCAAAAACGTGTTTAAAAATAGAAATTATTTATTTTATTACTTGTGTATATATATGAGAATTAATAATAATAATAATAAACAAAGATAATAAGAAACTAAATATTTAGTAATAATATAATGACATGGCTTAGTTTTTGTGGTTTTACTTTAAAAAAAAAAAAATTAAATATGAACTCATAAATTAAAACAAGCCTAACTGCAGAGCCTTCTTGGCCCACTGGGGGCCGCTGTCGGACAGAGATTCAGTTTTTGTTTTGTTTAATGGATCTAAACCATGCAAGTCTAAAGCTGTAGACATTTATAGTCTTCGCCTTAAGCTTTTATAAAAATGTAAGCCTGCATGAAAGTCTGAGCTTCTCTTTGGGACCCGGCTCATTATGCAGACTGTGTAAAATCACCTGGAAATGTACATTTAAAAATACTACAAACATGGTTACATTCAGTATTTTTCTTGACTGCGTGCCTAATTTGTTCTTACTAAATTTTAAAATGTCATTAAAAAAAGATAGAATTTAACAAAATGGATGTGAACTGCAGTTTATAGCAAGCATCACTCAAACAGCAGTAAAAAAAAAAACCCAAATAAAACAAAACTGGATTTGTTGTTGACTATTTTTAGCTGTGGATTAATCCACGCTCAGTCTCTGTGGGACTGAGTGAAAATAAACAACAGTGTATTTGCTCATAATAATGAAGAAACAGGTCAGTGCAACGGTGTGGCTCAATCATGTGTTTAATAGTCTTAGAGGTGTTATAGGAAGATTATCAGGCTTTTAATGTCGCTGCTTTTGTCTTAAGAAAAAGTGAATTTTGCAACTTTTTTGTGCAGGTTTTGTGACACATACCTCAACTGTATTTAAAAATAACCAGTAACCACTGCACACACAGAAGCATAGATGGGAGAAAGGGGTTAAATAATAGAAGAACATCTTGTTATTCTCCCCTTAGGTATTAAATATATTGGTAATAGCACAAATATTACAGAATACATGGAATGATAAGTGGTCTCCTGATCCAATGCAATAAAAGCAGTTGAAATTTAGGTCAGCATATGTCTCCGCAGTCACGAGATGAGCCATCAAACGGCAAGCGCCATATTTATTTTTATCGAGCCCATTTCAGCCGGATCGCCTCTAATTCTGCCTGACAAGTGATGTAATGACTCAGGCAGCACTCGCAGTGACGCGAGCACGCACAAGATGGCGCTGCGTACCTGAACGTGGCTCTGCAGGATTTCTTTCTTTCTTTTTTTCTTTTTTCTTTTAATCTACAACTGGAAACTGTGCCTGCTAATAAATAAATCAGGAATATCTTGACGGGGAGAATTGTCTGATATAACAAGATTTAAATGATGATAATCCAATTTTTTTTCCAGAAGGGAAAGCTATTTTTTGTGAGACTGAATTATTAGGAAATCTATTAAATTAAATCAGAGGAATAGAAGAGTTATGCACTACAGATGGAGAGAGAAAAAAGGGGGGGAGAAGAGAGATGTCCCTTTTTTCAGATCAAATTCAGAGACAGAAAGTACAAGACAAGTTAACCTTCCCAAGTACGCTTTAGAAACCTCTGCTTTAGTCAGTATGAATATTATTTCTGGTGATTGACAATGCAGTCAAGAAAAAGACAGAAATATGGACGGGCGAGATCCTGAAGTGGCTGACCTTGACTGCAGAGACAGATAATGTCACAGTCTGCCAATCACAGTCATTATTGCTGTATTTTATATATATATATAGATCTATCTATCTATCTATCTATCTATCTATCTATCTATATATACATAATGTGTTCTCTGGCTGCCTTCCTGTGTAATTTCTAATCACTTGATGTCATTTGTAGCTGTGAATCATTCAAATGAGTGTTGCTTGAAACTGTGACCCCACCAGCTGTGCCTGCTGGTGAGATGTTTGTCGAGGCCTTCAGACGACCGAGTCGCAGTTGTTACGTGGCAAAAAAAATCTGCTTTTATGATGCCTCACAGTTCAGATCAGGCGGATTTATTCAGTGCTCTGAGCTAAAGCACAGTATGTGTAAAAACGTGCAAGAGTTGTGCAGTTTCTTCAGGGTTTTAGCTGTTAGAGGGTGTACATGTTTCCTTTTTGGCATCACTTTATGTGGAAGATGTTATGTTGAATAGTTTTATTTTTTTGTTGTTGACTGTGAATATGTGAAATAAAAGTGCGGGAGTCGGGGCGCTTGAGATTAGAGAGGTACAAAAACCAGAAGATTTTCAGGTGATTTTCATATAAAAATGGACAAAAGCAGGAAATATTCACATTAAAGAAATGAAGGAACCCCAAACCCTAAACCGTAACAACATGAAGTGCAGAACATGGCTTCACGTCTCTCATTTTGTTTGACCAGCCGTCCAGAAACTGAAATATACTGAGTTTATGATAATAAAATAAACCAAAGTATCATTTCATTTAGCATGTGATGCCTGTAAAGCGTTTATTTATTTATTTTTTACTGTCTTAAACTGAAATTTCAGGCTTGGACGTCGGACTCATGGTTGGGTTTGTGCTGGGGTAAAGAAACATGCCATGAACTGTGACCCCACAGGGTTAAATAATTAATTGAATATACCAAAATCGATTAGTAGACTAAATGCCTCATCTTTCTTTTTGTAATGTCCAGTTCTTATATCCTTTAACCTAGACAGACATATGTTGAAAATAATGCTTTTTTGTGAAACGATTCATCCTTTAATCTACGCTGGGATGCTGGTCGGAGGCCAGAGGAGGGTCGAGAGATAAGGACGGGGATTCTGCTGCCAGCTGTCTCTCCAATCTCCCAGAGGAGACCAGATTACATAAAAAGCTTTAATCCGGGTTTAAGACCCAAGCCAGCGGTGCAGGTCCTCTCCAGGGGCTTGGAGAGAGAGGGGGGGGAATAAAAAAAAAAAAAAAGTAAAAACATTTAAGATTGACAACAGGATTGAAGCCGGAGATGAGCGAGGGAAGATCCTCATCCCTTTCTAAACTTCACATCAGGGGCAGGAAGGTGCTTAAAGAAGGGTCTTTGCTGGGAAGATTGATCTTTCAGATTAAATATCATCTCACATCCTTTCTTCTTTTTTAAATATTTCGGACAATAAAGCTCCCCTCCCAACAACAAAAAAACCCCCTCCTCGATGGAGGAGCCTCCTTCCCTGTGATTAAGACTGTGAAACCTCTCTGTAGATTTAGGTCAACAAAAATCGAGGCTGCCTGAACCTCGGAGTCGAACGGGGTCACGGCGCTAAGAGCTGCATTTCAGTAGCGGCTCTCTCAGACTGTATTCTGCTCATGCTTCCTGTATAATAATAGAATTGGGTCAAGGCCTTGTGAATCATTGGTGCCAATGGGCAAAAACCTTGCAGCTTTTAAAAAAAAAAAATTCCAAGCCTGATAAAAACTCTAATTTAAAGACATCCTGATAAAAGCTGAAGAAGGATTGGTCTCTGATAGGAGTCCCTCCTCCTGTGTCCATCATTTCTGCTATTGCATTGATTTATATACTTTTATTTTTTATATATAATTCTGCTCTCCTTGCCTCCGTTGCTCAGGCAGGAAGTTGGAGAAGGGGAATGCAGAGAGGGAATTTTTCATGACATCTGATGGGGAAAGTGGGTCATGCTCGGTGTTGCAGCACTGCTAGCCTCCTCCTCTATGGCGGCTATTGAATTAATCACGCTTTACGCTCGGCTGGACAACGCAGTGCACAAAATGCCCCCCCCCCCCTCCGCACACACACTCTTCCCAACTCCCCTCTCCTCCCATCATCTCTCGCTGCGTCTGCTCGGCACTCGCCGCAGAAAAGGCTCGAGCGCCGCTCTAGAAGAACTCGAACTCCTCCTCTTTTATCTCCCGCCAACAATGAGGAGACGCTGCTGTTGTGCAGAGCCGGTGTTGCGTGAATGATGGAAAAAAACAGAAGTGAAGTTAAGGGGCTCTTTTTGAAAATTGATTTAGTAAGGAGGGAAGCTGGTTATTGATTATAAACTAACATTAACTGTATTATCTATTCTTAATTGGAAATTATTGGGCAGAGGTGGTTGCAGATCAAAGTGAATTTGGTGTGAGGGGTCAGAATATCAGATTTCTGCATAAAATGTTCAGCTTTAGGCCATTTTTTATAGATTAAAGGTACAATGTGAAACTTTATCTGGCCAGGAAACTAATCTAGTGCCTCACATACTGATTTAAAATGTAGGTTAATGAATTCAGAAGCCGTCGGTGCTTTGCATTTCAAGAGCTACATTATGGATGAAGTCACTCTCTGCGATTTTCTCTCATTCCACCCTCGGCCTCGACTCTGAGCTGTTTTTATTTTGCGGAGCTAAACTAACGGTGCAAACCGTCATCCTGACATCCGCCATAATGTGAAAGTCGAAGATAAAGAGGATAATTAATCAAACTCCTTCCTGTGGAATAGAAAAACAAGGCACTAACTGCTGCTGTTTCTCTGTCACGAGAATAACAGAGGAGCAGAAAAAGAAAAATCATTAAATGGGCGGCCAGTAGTCTAATCTAGGCCAAAGCCTCTGTCATCTGTTCCATCCTAATCCACATATCTACAGATATGTCATTATGGCATTTCGACATCAAACAGAGCCTGAGCCAAAGCTGCACGGCCGAGGTTTGTGAAATTGAATCTGCAGCTTGAGACGGCAAGATTTTTACTGATGAGGTGGCAAGTTTCAAGCGAGTCATGTGCAGTCTTCTGTCATTTTAAAAGTGTTCATGGGATAGTTAATTAATTGCCTTTAACATAATAATGCAAATATCTGGACATCTTTGTTCTGAATACCATCCAATTTCTTGTGTGGTGTTCATTTATGAGGTCTCTCCGAACTCTTTGGACAGCTGCACTCCCAACACTCCCATCTCTGCAACCGTTCTGATAAAGGTAAAAGGACATTAATGACATGTCTAACGAACTATTAAACACCTAAGTTTCGATCAGCGCATGCTTTATTAAGCCTTTATTAATAGGGCCCGTTATTTTCACTGTATTTGTTGTAAACAGTGGCATCAGCACAGACCTGTCACCAGCTGCAGCGTTCTCTTCATTGTTAGGTGTTGCCACAAATTCAGATTTTTATTTTTCTCTAAATAATCTCGCCTTTTGAAGCTATTCCAACGGTATAAAATCTCAAAGTTTCTGAGCTGGTATTTTGTTGAAATGGCAATAAAAACACTCAAACCTTTGTGTGAGGCAAAAAATGAGAAGGCGTGGCTTAAGCACGGTAAAACAATTCTGTAAAAATGCAGGACAGTGTGCCCTATTTTACATATACATGTTTTTTAACCAACATATTTTTACTATTGAATTTTACCATTTACGAAAGCTTCCGTAAAAAAGATAATGCACTTTTACAGTCTGCTGTCAGTCCCACTGTTGCCAAGGGCGACAACAACATATGTAATTGGTCCTTTAGTCACCAGTCCTAGTTTCTCAGGCACTTGGTGGGTGGAGCTTATGTGGCTCAACCACCATATTGATAACCAAGAGAAAATGACTAAAGCAGATTTTCTTTTCGTTAAAATTTAGGTTTTGTTTTTTTTTAGTATTTTATGTCATAAAAATTGAACTGCATTTGGCTCTAAGAAATTTTGACAAGATTTGTTTAAAATTTTCTGACATCTGTTAGCTCCAGCTCCAGCACCAACCATGCTAACGTTGAGCCTGCAACCCCATTTGTATCATATTTGATGCATGAGTTTTTGAGACCTCTACGTCAGTGTGATCTTTTCTTCCTCCTGAAAAAACAAAATAATTTCACAACAATGCCAAACTGAACAAATATGATACAAAAATATATATATGCTAATTAATGTTGAATTTATTAATTAATTTATTTTTAATTTGTCAGAAGGTTCAGTAAACACTTGAGTTTCAATTATGGGGTTAAGTAATGCAGTGGTGCAGTATTTAATGATGCTGCAAACACCTTGACAGATGTGTGCAGGTGCACGTCAGGCAACCAAGAGTTTAGCTGTATCCGTAATGTGGCCAATATGTTTGCCCATAAACGGGCTGTTGGATGTGACCGTGCTCCAATTAAGAGTGAACAAAAGGCAAATTAGCGTACATGTAGGGCAGCGGAGTGGGGGTGGGGGGGTGCAGAGAGTGACCTCATTGATCCATATGTTTCCCGTGGATCCGCTCAAATCACTGTTTGACAATTCTCTTCTACATTTAGACCCACAAATCTCTTCTCAGTCGCAGTTTGTGATAGTTGAAGTAACAGGAGCAAGGAGTCAGAGGTGCTGGGGCCAGGGAAATGGTGGTGTATAATTGCTAGCTGCTGTCAGAAATAGTAACTATAGGCAGATCAAGTAGAAGAAATGAAGGAGAGTTCCTCTAAGTCCTGAGGTTTTCGCCCTGCGTTTCCTGGTATATGAGCAGCTCTCGTCTCGTCTGGCACAGGCTTTTGTTGTACGTGGCTGAGTGGGGGGGCGTCCGCCCAGTCGGCCTTCCTATACGCCGCTATGACAGTGCTCTCAAGAGCTGTCAGCCCACATCAGCAGCCCGGCATCCTGATACCTCAGCCCAAATCACAATCAAAACTCTGGCCACCACATCCTCACCGCGACCAGTCAAATCAGAGAACAAATCGAGCGAGGAAGACGCGAAGACCAAGTATCACCAAGTGGCTTTAAAAGTACCTCACCGCCTACTCTGCGTTCACTTAAAATAGCCCGAGTGTCCTGGGGTGGGTGAGGAGGGCGAGGAGGAGGCTTTACAATGCAGGCGCACCATGTTGTGATGTGAATGCGGCGCTAAGAGCCCAGCGTTAAGTCGGCCATTTTAGATTTGCCACAATTTGTAATGTGAGATCACCGCTTGTCACAAAGTCATGGCTTCCATACGTGGGGGCTTTCGCCGAGCGGTCGAGCAGAACGGCTCGAGATCGTATCCTCATCCAGGTCCTCATCCTCTTTTCTTTTTCGGCCTCTGTCACCTCCCAACAGAAAATTTCCGAGTGTATCAGACTTTATTAATCTGAGTGCCAAACAGAAGCTTTTCACCCAAACAAAGGAGTTATTCATCGCCGGTTTCCAAGTGCAACACAGAGAGCTGCTTCTGAAGTAATGGCAAATGACATTTTTGGTCTATGACTAGCTGCAAATAAGGCCATCAGCAGTGCTAATAGTGTGATGATAATTGAAATAATGATCTTTTGTTGGGGGGCTGCACGGGGACTGATGTATCAATTCCACTGAGCATCATTTCTACTATAAATTCGGGCGGTCCAGCTTCATCGTTAGCAGAATTTAAGCAGGTTTTCTTCCACTTACTATTGTTTTCGTGCTCACTGCTAATTCTCGAAACAATTAAATCGCTCATGCTTGAATCTAAGCCAAGACAACGAACACCTAAACAATGTAAATCAAGAGACGCCTGAAAGCAAAATCGACTGACCATAAAATCGACAATTCCCCAGGGAGAACCAAAATATTTCCTCCCGCATGGGTCGTCTTATTGGCGCTCACTGAGGCTAACTTACAAAAAACGTAAACTTGAAAGCATCAAATTAGGTAACAATAGGTCGATAAGTTGCACCATGTCACAGCTCATTATGTGCGTAATGATTTATTCCTGGCTGTGGGTAAGTTATCAAGTTAATTAATTATTGATGGTGATACCCAACTCGGCGAGGAGCGGCATTTTTTAAAGT
This sequence comes from Oreochromis aureus, assembly GCF_013358895.1. Lineage (NCBI taxonomy): Eukaryota > Metazoa > Chordata > Actinopteri > Cichliformes > Cichlidae > Oreochromis > Oreochromis aureus. The sequence goes on along the minus strand of NC_052963.1, from coordinate 21,192,994 downwards.
TTCAACTGTTTAATGTGCCTGGAAGTCAAGCAATCAACTCAAGTATGTATTTAACTAAAGTAGAGAACAAATAATTTTTGTAAGAATGCAAATTATTCATTATTATTATTGTAAAGGAAAAGGCTCGTGCTGGAGCTTTAACAAGTTTTTCCTGAATAGAAGCAACAAGAAGAGGGTTTACCTTTATGCAGTGCAGGAGACAGTCGCTGACGACCACTTTCGGCGTTGGACGATTAAAAATTGCAAGGGAAAATTATTTTTTTTGCCTTTTGCTCTGCCCAGAACAAACTCTTACACCCTATTGGTCCTTGCCGACAGGTCACATGAGCAACCGGAGGAACACGTGACGGTTCTCGAAATTATATGATGAAACAAAACCGACTCCCCCGATGAGCTCAGTTTGCGTTTCTGCGCCACTGTTTGCCGCACTGTTTGGTGTCAATTGTAAATAGGCCGTATGATGAGGCATAATCTGGGTGACCATCACCCACCACCCCATCAACCCCCAACACCCCTCACCCCCCTCTTTCCCTCAGCTGCAACAAAATAGGGACGTGCCCAGTGAGGCACACGGGCATCACCGGGGCATGTCTGGGGATGAGGCTGGTCTGAATCAGAACTGTAGCCTCCGGGGTGTTCATCTGTGCCAGGGGAGGGTCGAGCACCCACCAACCCCCCCAAATCTATGAAATCCACAAAGCCGGCGTCCTTGTCGTTGCCGATAACAATCGACACATGAATAACCTAACTGCATGTTCAAATAATCCCAACCTCAGATTAAAACAATGCTGCGGCACTGCTGCCAAAGTGCTTGTTTATGAAGGACTCAGCTCAGGACAGTTGAGGAACTTTTTCGGGGCTTGACGCAACCAGACACCTCAAAGCGATCGAGGTCAAAGCAAAATGCACCCGCGCCAAACTGTGCACGGCAGCGTGGCGGACCGACAGGCTTCGTGGACTTGCGCATCCTCTGCTTTTTAATCTGCTTCTGTGAGTGTGTGTGTGCAGAATTACAGAGCTTTTGGATGGAGGCATCCCGTCCAGATTTTCAAATCCAGCACAAATCCAGCCCTCATGTCAGATGGACAGTTGTGCAGAGCTTAATCTGACATTATTAGGGTGGGACGGCAGCAGCGGCAGAACATTTAAGGGAGCTGCCAGGAGAAAGCAAAACAGTGGGGTTATACTGTCTGGATTACGGGCAAGTGCAGACAATGAAGAACATGATTCACCTCTTTGTCGGTGTTTTTTATTTGACACCGAAGCGCTCCATTGGAAAAACTGATTATGTATCAAATTACAAAAGCGGGTTTTTATGATGAGGCTTTTAATTTTTCTACCTATAGACCACTAAATGGTAAACATGCCTACCCACCTACCCACCCGACTGTAAAATGGCCCATGGGATAAACTACAAATAGAGCATTAAATTTGCTCCACATTGAATCATAAGAGGCAAAGAAGGAGAAAGAGTGTGGGGTAAAATGGAGCGCCACGTCAGAGGAAATCTGCTCAATATTTGAACCCCCCCCCCCCTGAAAAAAAAATGTCTTGGCTCATCTTCAGAACTCCAAAAAAATCCAAGAGTAGTGGTAACTGTCAAAAAAAGCTAGTTTATGTAACACCCTTGTATAATTAAGTCTAATCTTTGCTGGTTCTAAGTACGCTCTCTGAGCAGCCCTTTGAGAATCTGTGGAATGTTTTGAGATGGAGTGTAAATGGCCACAAGGACCAAAAGGTCAAAGGTTAAACTGCTTACCGGTTCAGATGTAGGGATGCTCCTGATCAGGGCAGAGCAGGTTGGGTGCAGTCTGGGAGTTTAGGACCAAGATGGCAGATTTTGGGCACACTGAGAGTTGGGACAGCTCCCAAGGCCCTATATGTAGAGTCAACCCCCCCGCTGCCTATGGCCTCCAGCAAGGTGATGAACCCAGGCTGATCCAGTAAATGTACCCCCACCCCCACCCCGAACACTCCTGCCAAACAGAGCCTGTCCTCATATCCACCCACATCCCCTATCAGGGTACCAGGGTCCTAATGGAGGCAGAGAGGCGTGAAGGAGAGAGTGAGGGAAGATCGCACTGACAGTCAATCCCACTGATTGTTGATGAGAGGATGAAAGTGGTCACACATGTGGGGAAAGAGATGGAAGAGCTGGCAGCAGAATTCAACTTTTCCATGTTAGCTGTGAAACTCAAACTCATAAAGGGTTGTCCTGGTGGCTCAGCAGTTAAGGTACCAGTATCTACCATCACTGCAATTATTAAGTCACAAAATACAGGAAATTCCCAAATGAATTTTGCTGTTTCAGTATAAATTGCTACACCTGTTTCTCTTTTTTGGGGGGAAGAATATAAAGAAATAACAAGTGACTTGAGACTTTTGTACAACACTAAGTTGCAATATACAGCTTATTGCCTCTCATGTTCCTTGAGTTTCCAATTCACAGACTTGAGTCTAGGCCATCTAGAGCTAAAGTAGAAAATGAGCATAAAAGACTAGAATTAAAAGTGCTAAAATGACTCTGAGAAACACCACAACTTAGAAATGTAATGAATCTCTTTCATGTGGACATTAAAGAGGCAAAGTAGGAGAGTGACGATTATTATTGACTTTGAGCTACGCCTGTTATCCCTTCCTCTGCAATCAGTATTGATTTTCCATGAGTAACCACAACAACATGTAACCACTGACTGCCATAGACTTGGGCTGCAGCCATTCAACTTTCAAAATATCCTCAAAATCTACACCGTCTGCCGATTATTGGAAATGAAATAAGTAAAGAATAAATAAACGATCTCAAAATATTCTAATAAAACTTGTATGTGTCATAAAGCAATATTCTGGGCCTCCTGCATCTATCTGTATGTGTTGTCACTGGTAATAATCCTTATATGATATTTTTTAAAAGCCATATAGCTGTTTACAGATGACTGCAGGCATGGTTTAGTCATGTTTATGAGAAATTACACAGCTGACACGTCTATAAATGACCTCAGAATTTATTTTTTAATAAAACTTTGGTGTAGCACGAGGAAGTATTCATGCCCCCCTGCAATTTTAGATTTTCAGCTGTCTGTTATAATATATATTATTATTTTAATACTAGATTCTAGCGAGTTTTCAGATAGGTGTTCAAGGACACAATGTTGGTTTGACCATTAGCTAGATACAGATCTCAGTTTTTCTGCATCCCACATCAGATAATCTATATTAAGGTTAGCCTTTACCTTCTTTTTGAACTTTATATAGGTTCTGTATCTACCTTTATATTTGTTCTTGTTTCAGCTGAAGGCTGTTGTATATTGATGTTTTTATTGGACTTATTTCTAAATCAAACTGAGGTAAATTCCTCTGAGGCTTTAAATGTGATCAAGAGCTTTTTAAAAATACACTCAGCTTCTAATGCAAAAACGTTTTTACTTAAATCATTCTAGATCCAGGTTGGACTCCCTGTTGCCTTCAAAACTGTCTTGATTCTTCATGGCATAGATTCATCAATGCCACGAAGATATAGATTCATCTATGGTCCGTATTGACATGACAGCATTACACAGTTGCTGCAGATTTGTCAGTTACACATCAAAAACCACCGCATCCCAGCCCTGTTAGATTCAGATCTGGTGATGTGGAAGCCATGTGAGTAAAGTGAACTCATTGTCATGTTCAAGAAACCAGCCTGAGATGATCTGAGCTTTGTGACACCCTGCTGGAAGCAGCCATTAGAAGATGGTACACTGTGGTCATAAAGGGATGGTCAGCAACGACACTCAGATATGCTGTGGTACTTAAATGATGCCCAGTTGGTACTAAGGGACTCAAAGTGTGCATAGACCCATGCTGACCCTACTATTCGAGTGTCACAGCAGAAATTAAGACTCATTAAACCAGGCAACGTTTCTTCAGTTGCTGAGCCTCAGTTTCCTGTTCTTAGCTGACAGGGGTGGTTTGCAGTGTGGTCTTCTGCATAAATTGATTGTAAAGTGGTGGTGAATTGAGTTACTGTTTCCTTCCTATTATCTCAAAGAATTCTGCCTATTCTTCTCTAACCTCTGACATCAAAAAGGCATTTTCTCCCAGAGAACTGTTACTCACTGGATATATTTTCTTTTGGAGACTATTTTGTGTAAACTCTACAGATGGCTGTGTGGGAAAATCCCAGAAGATCATCAGTTTCTAAAATATTCAGACTAAATGCCATGCCACGTTCAGAGTCACTTTAATGACTTTGCTTCGCCATTGTGATGCTCACTTTGAACTTCAACTGGTTGTTAATGCAGATATCTAATTAGACAATCATATGGCAGCAACTCATTGAACACGTATCTATAATGAGGTGGCTGGCGAGTGTAATTTTTAATTTGATGTTGTTGCTTTCATTAGCCCCTTTCCAAGAACTCAAATACATAAACATCAAAGCATTTTACCCCCTGAAGTGTAAGTTTGTCTTACTGTTGTTACCATGTAAGATTTGATACTCCTTTTTTAACCGGTGCACTTAGTGTTGGTTTTTTGTATTTCAAGCTTCTGTTGTCAGTGCTGTTAGTCCTGCTTATCAGATTCAACAGATAAACTCCATGATGAGAAGACGCAGTAATGCAGAGAAACCAGACAGGTTTCTTCAAAACAATTTCTCAATTCTGTCTGGCTGCTTGAATCTGTAAAATGTATCATTATATTACTGGCTCTCTGATATGAATTGAATCATTTTAGATTGCAGCCTAATGGAAGTTCTAATAAGTTCTAATAAAATCAACCAACAGGCCAAACTAGGGACCAGGTCCCTCTAGAACCATCAGCACTGTAATCCATGAAACAGATTAAGATGTTGACTCAGAATCACAAATGTCAAGGTCCTTTCAATCCATCCATCCATCCATCCATCCATCCATCCATCCATCCATCCATCCATCCATCCATCCATCCATCCATCCATCCATCCATCCATCCATCCATCCATCCACATATCTTTCCTTTGGCTCCCCATTTCAGGGTTCCTTTCTGTCACACCAAAATCAAATTACTCTGATGGTTATTCAAACCTAATTCTGATCAAGGTGGTGGATTAATGCTGGGAATCTTTTTTTCCTCTTATAAATAGTGATTACAGTAAATATTTGTTACAGGAGCTGTTGATACACCCTCTCCACTCTTTCTTGAAATATTTTAAATCTGGGTTAGGACATGAAAACCTCCCATGATTTCCTATTTTATTGGTATTAAAACATTATTTTTCGAAGCCTGTAGTGGGAAAAAAAGAAGTAGATATACGGTTTGGTGATAAAGATGAAGCTTTACTTAAACATAAATGATGACAATCATAAAGAGCAACATATAAGCCCTTTTGAACCAATTTCCTTTTTATAATGTGCTCCTATCCTCTTTTATGTTGAGAAGTTATCCCCGATAGCTCTAACCGGAGCACTCCTGTGTCTTGGGAACAATAAACCACTCATAAGTGTTCAGCATGCTCTAAAAGCCTTCGCCCTCAACTCTAAAGCTGCTCCACGCTCCTAATGGAAAATACTGTCTGACCCTTTCTGTTCATGTGGTCAATGCGGCCCATAATGGGTACACATTGCCTCCTGGCAAAAACCGATGATGAATAGACTTTTGTTTGGTGAGGAGCTTTGAGTTTGTGCGACTCCTCTGGGCTCAAATGCTGTGGTCATACTTTACTAGTGTTCAAAAACAACACAAAAGCAAGATATGTTGGGCATTTATCTGTAAGGAAGTTTAGTTTATTTGATGGCACACAGGAGAAAAAGAAAACATATTACACATTGATGACCAGAGTCAGGAGGGAGGCTTTGTTTCCCATCTCGTTGTCTTCTGAAGGGGGATGCAATGAAATATTAACCTTGATCTCCTGGAGCGATTTTAGCAATGAACACGAGTTTGTATGGAAAACAGGTCTCATAAGTTTCCAAAGTTGCACATTTCTCAACACTTGAACGTGGCCTTATCTTGACTCCAAAGCTGCAGATTACTTCAGATCTCTTATCAAAGTATATCCTCTTTAGAAAAACCAAAACGCCCTTAGGAAATGCAGATGTTGTCTACCTTGAAAGAAGAAGAGAAAAGCATGAATAAAAATAGACTTCAACATCTTAAGGGCTCGTTTTTTTTCTCCTTCACAGTTGTCAGGGTCTAACTTGCTTAGCAGATAAACATTAGGATAAATTCTTGCCTCTTTTTTGGATCCCAACTGTTTAAAAATGTTTAAAAAACATGACAGTTTGGAGGTTTTATTAGAAAGAGAGCACTGTCGCCTCAGTTTTTAAGGCCTTCAAAAGAAGTTGCTGTAGTTTTTCTTTGGCCTTTAAATGCCACAGAATTTCTTATCAACACTGAATTAAATTACTGGAAGAAGAAATAGTAGTTCTTTTATTTATAAAACACTTAATGTAAAAATCAAGTCGGTGCAACGGAGCTTTACTTACATTGACTGACCACTTCATTAAATACACCAGTATCTAATTGGTCAATCACATGGCAGCAGCTCTGTGCATTTTGGCATGTAGCCATGAACCAGATGACCTGCCTAAGTTCAAAGTGAGCATCAGAAGGAGGCAAAAAGGTGATTTAAGAGACTTTCAGGAACTGCTGATCTTCTGGCATTTTCCCACACAACCATCTGTAGAGTTTACAGCAAAGGATCTGGAAAAGAGAAAATATCCAGTTCTCCAGGAGAAAATTTCTTGTTTATGTCAGAGGTCACAAGAGAATGGTCAGAATTCTTCAACAGTAACTCAAATAACCACTTGTTGCAACCAAGGTATGCAGAAGAGCATCTCTGAACACACGGGATATTAAACCTTGAAGAAGAAGCAGAAGACCACATCAGGTGCCACTCCTGTGAGCTACAAACAGGAAACTTAGGATGTTTTCACTCCTATAGTTTGTTTATTCTGGTCAAGATCAGTTGATTAGTTTGTAAACTTGTAGCATTTTTGTGTGGTTTGGTCAGTTTTTACACAGAGAAAAACCCAAGTGAACTCCAAACAGACCGAAATGCATCCCTACAAACCGAGAATATTCACTCTTCTCAGTGACCAGATGTGTTTGAGGTGGGGGCAACAGCAGTAAATACAGTAAGATGGTGCTGTGTTCTGGACTATTGGAGAACACTGAGAATTTGCATTCATTTCACAGCTAGTTGCTAGCCTGTGCAGACCATTGCACATAGTAGTACCAGTTTGTTGGGACCGTACAGAAAGCACCTCCCCCAAAGGGGTCTCGGTGCAGTTATTTTGGTCGCAAGTGCGATTACTGTGTTCACGCCTGCACACACAAAAAATGCACCAACGGTAAAAAAAACAAGAGTTCAATTTAATAAGACCATGCTAGATTAGTATTAGGCTAAAATTCACACAAGCTCACCAAAACTGGTCAGTTGAAGATTAGAAAAACATTGCCTGCTCTGATTTGGTGTGACCACCTTTATTCTTCAGCACAGTCTGAACTCTCTTAAGCAGCTTTCTTGTCATTTCTATAAGTAGTCTTCAGGAATAGTTCTCCAGGCTTCTTGAAGGACATTCAAAGCTCTTCTTTGGATGTTTCTGCCTTTTGTTCTGTTCTTTGTCAAGATGATCCCACACTGCGTCAATAATGTTGGGGTCCGGGCTCTGGGGAGGCAATTAGTTTAGATGTCGTTTTTATGTCTTGGACTTACTGGGGATTTACACTTCAGCATGAAATTGGTGACGTTGTTATGTAGTAACCGCAAACTACTCAGAAATTCTACGTCATAACTTGACATGCACCTCCTGAGAGATGTAACCACACGTTGGGTCGATGCAGTGCTGTCAATTCATCTTGAGTATTTTTAGGTACTTTTTCACTACATTTGTTAAATTTAGCATTAAGAGTAATAGTATCAACTCACGAACATCAGCAATTACTTGGAGGGAGACAGCCAAAATTATCAGAAGTGACCTGAGGGAAATGCACAAATAAGTGGAAAAACTTCAGGGACGAATATATTTGCCTTTGAAAAAACACTGTCAACAATAAATAGTTGTTACCCAGGAGGGGAAAAAGTCACAGTACTTTATTTGCCTCACTCGGCTGGTACCGCATATAAAACACTGGCGCACGACCACACAGTAATTGCTGATAACGACATCTGCCACTTACATAGGTTAGAAGTCTAAATCAGACCTTATATACTTTATTTCCATGTATGTTTGCACAGGTTTGATTAAATTGTTGCACCTATTTCCCATTTGCCTAGCAAAACATGAAGAAATGAAGGATGGCTCAAGACTTTCCCATGATACTGGATATGACATTTCCCTCCTTTTTTAAATTTACATCAACAACATTTTGCATCAGTATATTTGTTGACTCCGTGAAATGGCGATTTTTCTTTTTTAAGAAGAGTACAGATTTAAGTCCTCACGCTCATTCCAAGCAAAAAAAAGGGCACAATTTGTCTCCATGAACACTATTTTATATTTTGCTGTGTGAACAGGTTGAAAATTAGAAGCAGGCCTTACTGCTGGAGCTTTTCCTGAGACTTAAAGGAAGAAAAACATCCTTTTTTCTCAAGCATAAGATTATACATGAAATTCCTGCTTTAATTTATCACCTATTATAACATTTCTACCTTCTCGGAAATGCTAGTATAATAACATTAAACACATTTTTGCAGAGCATCAGACTTCATCAAATACCTCAAAGTCACTGTTTTAAACTGCAAACCTGCCTTGATGGTGTTCAACTGATATTTGTCATTTCTTGAGGGCAGATTCATGAATCGTTTGCCTGTGCTGATAAAATTGTAGTATCTTATTAAAATCTTGCCCCGCTCAGCTTTAAAACCACCACGGCAGTTGTGTTGATTTTTGTGCTCCTTGCTTACATTTTCAGCGTGTGTCTGCTCTCCGCAGACACGCAGAGGCGTTGGAAGTGGCACAGTCTCTCTCTGAGGGTGTCTGCTCCAATCCGAGGATTACCTCGGTGGTAATACAGGACAGAACATTAGTACTGAGTCACGGCAAACACTCTATGACTGAAATCTATTTTAATCATCACAACTCATCGACACGTGGGCTCCTCCAGAACAGTCCCGATAGGATTTTAGACTCATGCCATTCGATGAGATCTGACGCATTAAGATGCGGGGTATGTGCAGATGTGAAATCAGATGAGGATGATGATGTTGCAAGGGGCAACCATGTGCTGAACTGCAGTGATATGAGCCAGGGGATTATGGGTGTGGTAGCTGCAGTGCAGGCAGTACAAGAATGCACATCTGGAGATGATTTAAAGCGCAGAGGACTCATGATGGATAAATCAATGGACAGAAGGATCTATAGGTGGACGAACAGAGGATGCATGAGCGAATGGACGGATGACTGGTGCATTGCAGAGGCAGAGCAAACCATTTTTCTTAGTCCGTCCAAAGAGCACAGTGATAGAAATTGGACCTGATCATGCCAGAGGCTGGAGATGAGACACAACCACACACACACACGAAGGAACATCACTGAACCTCAGAAGGACAGTTTTTGACGCTAGCAAAGTTAGAGGGCCCGTAATGCACAAACACTCCAGACAACCTCGGGGGCCTCAAGTACAGTCGACTGAAGCAGCCAGAGTGGCATGGATTTGAAAAAAAAAAAATGCTAGAAACTCTCCTTTAATCTGCTAGTTATTTTCTTGATTATCTGCTCTGTACTTCCCAAATAAAGTCTTCGGATTTATTGCCTTTTTTCTCCATCAAATAATTCTCTTTATTATAAACGAATACCAGGAAAAGCAGTAAATCTTCACATTAGAAAAGCAGTTTTTCAAAGGAATGATTGAAGCAAGTAATGTTTGATTAGCAAATGATCTCTATTTACTTTTTACAAACAACTCTGTAAATCTTAAGCCCCGCTGAAAGACTTTGTGTGTTTGTATGTAGATGTGTGTTTGCAGAGATTATCTAGCCGTCCATGTTCTCCCCCTTAAACAGTGCCAGCAAGAATGCAAGCTGTTATCAAGGCTAAAGGAGGTTTGCAGAGATTATCTAGCAGTCCATGTTCTCCCCTTAAACAGTGCCAGCAAGAATGCAAGCTGTTATCAAGGCTAAATTCTGCCTTTAGCTTAGCACAACAACAGGCCATGCAAAATATTAGGTTTTTTAGATTATTATGTGTGAATATGGACGATTTAGTTATTTTAGTTTGCCATCCATCCATTCATTTTCTTCCACGTATCCAATTCAGAGTCACAGGGAGGGGTTGGAGCCTATCCCAGGTATTATAGGATTGGATTCTGTTTATCCCAAAATGCATGAATATAATACAGTCTTCATCAGAGAGTTTGTGCAGGCCATTTCCAGAGGTCCTTGCACTCAGCCTTTACTCTTTCCCCCACCGTCCCCCCACCGTTCCTCTTCACCCTCTACACTGCAGACTTCTCCATCAACTCCCCACGCTGCCACCTACAGAAGTTCTCTGACGACTCTGCCATAGTCGGCCTCATCACAGGTGAGGACGACTCAGAGTACAGACAGTGGACTCTAGACTTTGTTGACTGGTGTCAGCAGAACCACCTGCTGATCAACGCCGGAAAAACCAAGGAGTTGGTGGTGGACTTCGGAGACGCAGACCCACCACACTGACACGGTGAACATCCAGGGAGTGGACATTGAGATAGTGGACTCTTATAGGTACCTGGGTGTTCACCTGAATAATAAACTGGACTGGAGCCACAACACTGATGCTCTTTACAGGAAGGGTCAGAGCAGACTCTACCTGCTGAGGCGGCTGAGGTCATTTGGAGTACAGGGAGCACTTTTAAAGACCTTCTATGACTCTGTGGTGGCATCTGTCATTTTTTACAGTGTGGTATGTTGGAGCAGCAGTTTATCGGCAGCTGAGAGGAAGAGGTTGGATAAACTCATCAGGAAGGCCAGCTCTGTTCTGGGATGCACCCTGGACCCAGTGCAGGTGGTGGGAGACAGAAGGACTCTGGCCAAAATAACATCTCTGATGGACAGAGTCTCCCACCCCATGCATGGAAATGTTGCTGAACTGCAGAGCTCCTTCAGTGACAGACTGCTGCACCCTAGATGCATGAAGGAGCGTTTCCGCAGGTCCTTCCTCCCTGCAGCTGTCAGACTGTACAATCAGAGCTGCTCCCAACAAACAGATGTTTACATCTGCGCTGTAACTGCAATAAGTTAATTAACCGATTCGCACTACAACCTGGTTTGCCTCTTATCTGTAGTTATTTATATTTAATTTAATAACTGTACAGTACTCTCTGTATATAGTAACCATTGTCCTTAATGTAAATATGTAAGAAAAATTGTGTATGTTTCTGTTCTGTGTCCTGTGTACTGTTTGTTTGTATATGTGTCTTTCTGGCTGCTGTTACAACCAAATTTCCCCTTGTGGGACAATTAAAGGATTATTCTATTCTATTCTATTCTATTCTATTCTATTCTATTCTATTCTATTCTATTTATAAAGGAGGCATTTGATAAACTCCCCTGTACCCTTAATGACGAGTTTTGACATCTCACCACATATCTATAAAGACGTGGATTGACAGCATTGGAACAGATTCCAGATTTTTCCAAGGGATCCCTAATAATCTGATCACCCTCACGAACCTCTGATGCACACTCAGTCATTGTGTTCTCTAAGTATGTTATATGATAGAAACCACTCAGTTCAGCACTTGTAGGCATCCGAGAGGTAAAGAGTTAAAAAGCAGTTGCCTAAGCTGTATTCACACAGGCCTAGAGACCAGTCAGCGACGTTAGGAAAAATGTGTATTCCCTGACCTGTTGTCGAGTGGTCTTTAGAGATTGCTGGCTGTCGCTTAGTGAAATCTGTCACAAAGAAGGAGCTGTGCCAAAACCCAGATTCCAATTACTACAGGCGACCGCAGCATCTTAAATCTCTTGAGTCCAATTTCACCTTGAGACTGTGAGTCATCTGCCAACCATACTTGTGGCCACCAGGAGCCAATGGAGTTGGGGAGAAGAGCTGCATACAGAATTTCAAGTACCAGACCCCAAGAAGTACTAGAAGAACTTTGACAGAAGACGGCGTCATTTTGGGTGGATGTGGGTCATTGGTAATCCATTTTGTTTTAAACTGCTGGATTGAGGACTAAGAGAGATTCTCTCAATTGAGCAACGACTGGAAGATGTTCACTTGACTGTGCTTTCTCCTGCCTTTAAAAACAAAGCCATAATTTTGAGTAAAATATCACTGAAATATAAGTAAGTAAGTAGTAAGTAAAATGTATTTATATAGCACGTTTCACAGATAAAAATCACAAAGTGCTTCACAATAAAACCAGAAATATAAATAAAATAATATAAAACAATGAAAAAGTTAATTAAAAGCTCATTTGTATAAAAATATCTTCAGCTGCTCTTTAAAGGAGTCAATGGAGTCTAAACAGCGTAAAGACAATGGAAGAGAGTTCCACAGCCTTGGTGCCGGTGCCTGAAAAGATCCCCATGTGTTTTGAACCTAGTACGTGGGAATTACAGTCCTGATGCATGCTGAATCATCCAGGTAAGGAAAATCCCCAAAAAGTGACTTCTTCAGTCTCAGCTGACTGCAGGTTTCCCCAATCTCATAAAAATGGCCTCCTTGACAGGCCAACTCTCTGTACTCATGGTCATTGATCAGTGGTCTTTGATCAATGAGCTTTGATCAGTGGTTGTTGATCAATTGTCATGAGAATTTGCATATTATTGATCAAGGAACTGACCTCCCAGCCCATTGTTCTTTCAATGGTGCTAGTTTCAGTCATTATGCAAATGTACTGTTTATAAGGTTGGGGAAACCTGCAGTCAGCTGAGACTGAAGAAGTGACTTGGATGAGTGACGAAACATTTCTCCCACTGAAAATGCTACGTCCAGATGAACAGAATCAACTTTTGGGTATAAAATTAAAGGTTTATTTATTCAAATAATTAATCATTAAGGAAAATATGCTTGCTGTAAACTGAATGCGTACCAATCAAGTCAATTTCATTTGACCAAATCCTGTTAAATTTAGTGTTTCACACTGTACTCGTGTAGGAAAATTCAGGTTTATTTAGCTCTAAAACACAACAGCAGGTGCCTCAAGGCACTTTATTTTGTAAGGTAAAGACCCTACAATGATGGACTGCAGGGAGATGCACTCTCCTGTGTATACTTTGGGATTTTTAGTTAGTAGCTGTTGAAGAAAAAGGTGACAAAGCAAAGGACAGAATGAAGCAAATCGCGTCTTAAATTATAAAGGGTATAATGGATTTTTTTTTTTTTTTTTTAATTACGGTGGAACTGTAACGAAAACCACTGATTTAACCTTAGGATGCTGGATGCTGGCGTGATGTAAGATTTGGCACTGCTCCATGACTCCAGATTATTGATAAGTGTTTTCTCAGTGGCTCTTTCTAATTAAATGTGGACGTTTCTGACATACAGCAATTGTTTTCCTTTTTTGGCTGCAGTCCCTGCCGGGAAAATGTTTTCAGGATAAGAGATTAAGTGCTGATGCATCTTGTCTCTGTTCTTGTTGCTAAGCACTAGCCGAGCAGCAGCTGTAGCTCACATGCTAATCAAACCTGGCAGCTGAGAGCACTTTTGCATTTGCATTTTATGCAGATTGGGTTTGTAGGTGTTACTGTAGACCTGCCAATCGAATACAGCACACATACAGTTATTTCACCTTCATAGTGTCTCTTATCCACAGACACACACACACGCACTCACACACAGACACACAAACACACAGACACACACAGTCTGGCTGCCTTCTAGCTGAAGCTGCCATTGCGACAGAACCAGTTGCTTTGACAAAGGACACAAGTTCCCCTGGGTGTCAGTAGGACTGAAGCCTTGATGCCCTGAATATACTGGAAGTGTCACTGTTAGCGTGTGGGTGCACGTCTGAGTGTCTCCATACTGTATGCAAAGGGCCTGTGTGTATGTGCGTGTGTGTGTGTGTGTGTGTGTGTGTGTGTGCGCGCGCGCTCTTCTGCATTTACCAGAGCCAGCAGAAGGTGTGCTGGGAAATACCTCAAACATGTGCACAGTTTATATGAAGTATTAAATGTTTATGGGAAGTGTTTCTCAGGGATCACAAATCCATGCAAGCACATTTAGATCAGAGCGCCTGGCAGATTTGAGGATTTTGATCAAAATCTATACAACCAAAGCAGCAGAAGGAAATCCTGGTTTGAGGTATTAAACATAGATTAGACCAGATTAGGGGATGTTTGATAGTCGGACAGATATGAACAGTTTAGTGTCAGGCAAGATGAAGATGAGTCACTTGGGTGAATTAGTTTGGCTTAATGAAGCTGGAGTGGCGCTGAAACTCTACTTCCAATATGAAGGTCACGATAATAATGGGCTCAAACTCGTTGCACATTTTTTTGAGTTGAATGGAGCAAAAGCCTGCAAGCCAGCTCAAGCAGCTACACCACGTCACACACGCTTCTCTCCTCATACAAAACACACCCTCTCATTTTGAAGTCTGTTTAAACTGCAAAATGTCTCATTCATCTCTCCCTCTGGGATGTCATCACTGCTGCTTTGCATTGGTACCTGCTGTTTCGACAGCCAACATAAACCTGTAGAGAGTTTGGTCCACAATGCCACCATTTTTTGCTTCTGTACACCACCACAGTGGATTGTTTGAAGTGTAGACTTTTAGCCTTAATTTAAGGGGTTTAAGAAAACTATCGCATTAACTCAAACTTAAGGAGAAGGGACAGAATCGACTCAGCAAAGACTAGAGCTTTGGAACGGATAAAGACCTCCATCATTGCCATTCATACTAAACCAAAGTAAATGAGTAACAGATAAACAATTACATGAAAAAATAGTCATTAAAAATGTAGCTCTTTTTAAACAAAGGGTCTAAAGTTTTAAAAAAAGGTAATTTTCCGTGAATTAACTAAATCTTTTATAATTACAATAATTTACTACAATGGCATTTTCTTATCATGAATAAAAACTGAAATATACTGTTGATATTGCACTTGTCAGGGATTAAATGCGTAGTTAAAAAACTTTACCCTGACAGAAGGAGTTTCACTGGTCCAGCTGTATGTAGCCCACAATGTAAAATGAGTTTGACATCCCTGCATTTACTCTTTAGGAATTACAGCCATAGTTATACACAGTCCACCGTAGTTACCCCAAAGTTGAGAGCCAGTTGAGATCATTAGCCTAATTATTCCATGACAAACTTGCATTTGGTAGCTGTTCTGTACTCTCAATATGAGGTCCAGAGAGATGCCGATGCAAGTGAGGGAGGCCATCATTAGACTGAAAATCTGAAAATGATAGACAACAAAAACTTGTGTGTGTTTCCAAAGCAACAGGCTGGTTCCTTTTAAAAAAGAGTGCGCTAGCCATCTTAGCAACACCAAAAGGACTAAAAGACCAAAGAAGAAAACTAAAGCAGATGATGACAGAATTATTTACACGGTTAATAATCTTCGCAACAGCTAGCCAAGTCAAGAACACTCTGGAGCAGGCAGGGGTATCATTGTCGAGGCTTACAATGAAGAGACGCCTTCTTGAATGGAAACACAGTGGAATGCAAACCACTGGTTGCACTCAAGAACAAGAAGATCAGTTTAGATTTTGAAAGCCTGCATAGTTATAATCATTAATGAAGTAATAAATTATTTGGACATATTAAAAAATAAGATGAACTTGCAGCAGAACGATGGGAAGAAAAGGTTTGGAGAAGAAGAGAAACGACACAAGGTATGAAGAATATCATTTTTCCCGGTTTGATCCTGGGCGAAGAGACAAATCTCTTCAGGGTTGCATCAGGCAGAGCATCTGGTATATAAAAATCTGCCAAATCAACCATGCAGAGCTACCCACTGTGGCGACTAACCAGACCATGTTGTTTCTTTGAGAAAAAGTGTACGTTACAAGCTGCAAGTTTCACCTCTACAGTACATATTTCTGTATCAGATTTATTTATAAATCTACTTAAAAACAGCAGCTCTAAACAGCAAAATGGGAATCATATCAGTCAAATAAAAATATTAATAGTTAACAGTATGATCGTCGATACTAATGTTGGCTTTCTCTTGAATATAATGGAACTGCTGTAAATGGCACTTACGAGCTCTTTTCATAGGTTGTTTTATGTAGGAAATTCTTTCTACATCTACACCATCTACAACAGGCAATCAACAAAAGTGCACAGTTAACCGATATTAAAGCTCAGCATAAGGGGGTGACATTAATGTTTGCATGAGGTAGCTGTAGCTGAGATCGGGCCAGATGAGCTGTTTGGTACTCATGCCTGTATGACATTATAACTGGTTCCCCTATGTGTGGATAAAATGCTGCTATGGAGATAAAAGCCTCATTTATTTATATTTCTGACAACATAAAGTTCTGGACAGTGTCTACTTCAGGTTTCCACCTCATCAATCGATTTCTTTTATTCTTGCAGATCATGTTGAAGCAGCGTGGTGAATCATGCAGGACGGGCACGCAGACGATTGCTGCCCACTAAAACTGACATTCCTCATGGCTGCAGCACCATATGCGGAGCTGCTCACTTAGTCCACGCATGGCTGGCTTTCATCATTAGCAAAGGATAGAGAAAAAATAAATAAATTAGGCCTTGTAATTTCAAGCGTTTCTGTTCGCCCTCCAGTAAAGATCCAGCAGTTTTTTTTCCTCGAGTGGGCGGTTTCTGATTTGTGCTGGCTGCATAAATGTGTAAAATACAGGAAAAAATAAGATAAGAAGGCAAATCAAGAAGCCAAAATCAAGTGAGGGCGATCTTTAAATAAGAGCATTAATTTATCTATTAAACCCCAGCAGGGAGGCTTTGTGATGCGTAGTTCTTGATGTTGTTTCTAATGTGTTATTATTATTTGCATTCACATCTCTGAGGGTTTCTTTGAGGTGGCCCAGACCGCTGAGCTGTGAAGAATGGGAATGAACCCTTCAGCACAGTGCTTTTCTGACAGAGGGGTATTTTTAATAAGTCATTGTCATGAACTAGTTTTGCATTTAATATGTTAAAAACATACAAACAAATGTTTATACACTGTGTTTACCTTGTATTTTATGCTGAACCTTTAGCATTTGGGTGATATTTTTAAGCAAATATTGGATAGATTTTAATCCTGAATCCTCTAGATGGCATTGCCTTGGCTTCCAGTAGCACTGTGAGAAATCTTTGAGTCATGTCTGACCAGGATATGTCCTTGTGCATAAAACAAAGAGAGAGGACTGTTTTCTTTCATCTGCGCAATATCGCTAAAATTAGAAACATCCTGTCTCGGAGTTATGCTGAAAAACTAGTTCGTGCATTTATTACTTGTAGGCTGGATTACTGTTATGTATTATTATCAGGCTGCTTTTCAAAAAGCAAGCAATAGCAGCAATAGTATTAACAGGGACTAGAATGATACACTCACTGGACACTTCATTAGGTACACATGTTCAACTGCAAACATCTATTCAGCTAGTCACATGGTAGAGACTGTGCATTTAGGTGTCGATACACGGTCAAGATGACCTGCTGAACTTGAAACTGAGCATCAGAATGGGGAAGAAAGATCATTTAAGGGACTTTAAATGTGGCATGGTTGTTTGTCTGAGTATTTCAGAAACTCCAGGGTTTACAGAGAATGATTCAAAAAACAGAAAAATTCAATGACCGGCAGTTTTCTGTTGATATCAGAGAAGAATGGTCAGACTGCTTTGAACTGATAGGAAGGCAACAGCAACTCAAACAATAACTTGTGACAACCAAGGTATGCAGAAGAGCATCTCAACAGTAGCAGAAGACCACACTGAGAACTACTCTTGTCAGCTAAGAGCAGGAAGCTAAAGCCACAGTTCACCCAGCCTCATAAAAACTGGATTAATATAAGGTTGAAAAAATTTTGCCTGGTCAACATTCAGATGGTAGAGTCACCATTTAGCATAAACAGCTTGAAAGTATAGACCCATCAAATCTATATCAAACTGTGTGAAGCTATTGTGTCAAAATCTCTGCAGAATATTTCCAGAACCTTGTTGAATCTATACCATGAAGAACTAAGGCAGTTCTGAAGGGGTTCAAACCAGTAGTAGCAAGTTGTACCTAATAAAGTCACCAGTGAGTGTATTTCTGTCATAATAGCTTCATTAGATCCCTTTAAAATCCAAAATTTTATTTGAAATCCTTCTATGGAAGTATCTCTTCTATGGAAACAGCTTCCAATGTGGATTCAGGAGACAGACACTTTTCTAATCTTAAGATTAGGCTTAAAACTTCCCTTTTTGATAAAGTATATAGTTAGGGCTGAACCATCCCTTAGTTTTGCTTTATTGCCATCAGAATGTGCCTTCTCTCTCCCATGGTTTGTTTCTTGTCCACACATACCTATGCTCTCTTTTTCTTCCTTCTCTTTTCCCTCACCCTCTTCTGCCGGACATTTCTTTCTGTTAAAAGGGAGTTCTTACTCCCCACTGTCACCAAGTGCTTGCTCATAGTGGTCATTTAATTACTGGACTTATCTCTCTAACACTGTAGTGTCTTGAGATGAATGTTATTGTGAACTGGAGCTATATAAATTAAACTGAATTGAATGAAATAATGAAAAAAAAAAATACCTAAAAAGTAACATTAATGCTACCACTCAAATTCATTTTTAAGCAAATTAATTAAACCAATGAAATTACAAGTGCATGTTGATGGGAAAACAGTCTGCCAGTCTGCACACATATTTTTTTTTAATATAATTATGTGTGCAATGTTGAAACAATGCTAATATTTCACTCTTAAATATAATAGTTGACAGTTATTGTGGATTAAATTGAAATTCGGTGCATCCTCAAATCAGGTCAGATTCTTGACAAAATATCTGTAAAACTAAAGACCTTTCCTTCAGCTCACTTTCCCGTCGAATGATTTTGCTTTTTTTTTTCTGTCTTCTTCAGTCCTCGGCTCTTCTTTCCATTTCCTACTTGTATAGTGTCGACAAATCCTCTGGCTAATCCTATTGTGCGATGAGGCTTGGCCTTCATGAACCAGCCTCTCTTCACTGGATTTCTGTGCTGTGCTGAAGGAAAACATGATTTCAAGTTGGTTGACTCATAATCTTGGCACTGCCAAAGGACAAATGATTAAGTGCAGGCTGCTAGCGCCCCTTGGTGGACAGAATGGATACACTGAAATGCTGCAGGAGTAAACAAGAGCGTGCCACTGCTGTGCACCTTCATCTGGATTTAAAGCTCACCCAAAATCTGCCATTAATGACCCATGGGCATTAAAGTCAAAGGAGGGATGTACTGTCATTGCTATTATTCAGATTTAATTATCCCAGCACAAACACACAAAACCTGCCAAAGTGATTAAGAGCTGCATGGAAATATATTCAGGAAGCAAAATAATTAAATTCTTTGGTGCATCTTTAATTTTTAGGCCTGACTGAAAAGAAGCTTCAACAAAATTAGGTCAAATTTAAATATTCAAAGCCAAAAATCGGCTTAAAATGTGTCAAATAAGTTTACCCTGCATTGTGTAACAGTCAAACCAGAGGCATCTTTAATCCTTTTACTCTGCATACTCACTTAAGGGCTCTTCCCTTCTGCTTTTTTTTTTCCACGCAGCTGAAACACACATTTGCATTTTGCCATAAATAAGAAAGTAAAGCTTAATTTTTGCCAGTGAGTCCTCCCGGGAGCAGAAATGGAAAAGCAGAGCTCATCATCACATCTTTAATAAAGCAGCTGTGTTTTTAATAGACTGTGATGAGCGCGGTTGTTAGAGAAGTTGGAGAACCTTTGTCACATCAGCCAACTCCAAAACATCCAAACCCATAATCTTTTATTCAATACAGAGTGAAGGAAGCAGGCCATCTACCAATCAGAAGGCTGCGGTTTTGATCCCCAGGTTCCTCCAGTCTGGATGTCAGTGTCTTCGGGTGAGATACTGAACCCCCAGACTGCCCCTGATGCATCCATCGGAGCGTGAATGTGTGTGACAGAAAGATTGAATGTGGCTTATGGTAAAAAGGTTTGTAGATCTGTCACTTTTAAAGTAGTTTGTGCAAAAACCCTCAAAGTTGAGGCTTCTGCAGCAGCAGATTTGGGTTCTCAGCGTTTTTTAGTCATGGCTCTCACCAGAACATCACAACGCAGCGATTTGAAGTGGAAAATTACAATAAAATCAGAGCCTGCAATGTTTAAAACATGCGTATGGAGTATTTCACACAACTGTCCATTATCCTCACTGCAGCAATGAGCCAGTTCCAGTAAAAACTATGAGAAGCTGTAGGACAAGCAAACAGACAAATTCTCAGTAGGAAACATCGCCATCATTAAAAACGTCACACCAGCATATACAGTCACCAGCATATACAGTCACCAGCCACTTTATTAGGTACACCTTGTTACTATCCGGTTGGACCCCCTGTTGCATGCGAATCTGATTCATTATGGAAGAATTACACCCACTGGTCACTTTATTAGGTATACCCTGGTAATACTGGGCTAGACCCCTTCAGAACTGACTCAGTCATTCACGGCATAGATTCAGCAAGGTGCTGGAAAAATTCCTCAGCGATTTTGACATTGTAGCATCATATAATTTGATGCAGATGTGCTGTAAGCACATCACAAGGCAGGATGGATCCATGCATTCATGTTGTTTACACCAAATTGTGACACTACCATCTGATTGTAGCAGCAGAAATCGAAACTCGTCAGATCAGACAACATTTTTCCAAACTTCTATTGTCCAAGGTTATTAGCCAACACCTCAGTTTGGTGTTCTTAGCTCACAGGAGGAGCACCTGGTGTGGTCTTCTGCTGTTCTTGAAATGCTCTTCTGACAAGTGGTTATTTTAGATACTGAGGCCTTTCTGACACTTTAAAGCAGTTTTGTATTCTCCTCTGACCTCTTACATCAAAAAGACATCTTCTCCCAGAGAGAGACAAGAGTGCCAGAAAATCCCAGCTGATCAGCTGTTTCTGAAATATTCAGACCAACAACCATACCACATTCAAAGTTACTTAAATCACCTTTTTAATCATTCTGATGCTCAGGTCGTCTTGATCTATGTACCTAAATACCCTGAGTTGTCTTCATGGATTGGTTGATTACATATATACACCAGCTGAACAGGTGCACCTAAGTGTCCAGTTGGAGTTATGAACAACTGAATAACTGCTACTATGTGCTTCTTTTGTGGGGTGAAATAATCCTTTGTAGAGACATAAAATGAAGGCCTTGCAGCCTTTTTATCTGTGGCTCTTTTTGCTGATTGACCTCAGATATTTTCCTCTTATATGCTCGTCTATGTTGCTTCTGCAGGCTCTCTCTCCCCCTCCCTTTCTGGTCTTCTCTTGCCTCTTTAGATCAAAAATCTCTCCAGCAGATGATTCAGTGTTTACAGGGGGATCCCAGGGCGTTCCCATACCAGATGGGATATTTAAACCCTGCAGCATGCTTTTGATCTTCCCCACTTTTGTCTTCCTCCCAGTGGCTCAAAATAACCACCACAGGGAGGCGTCCTGGAGGCACTGTGAGCAGATGTCTGAATCACCTCACCTGGCTCCTGTCAACAAAGCAAAACACTGGTTGTGTGTCACGTTAATTAGTTTAAGTTACTTTAAGACATAAAACATCTTTGACTAAACTTTCACTTAATCCTCGAAAACTCCCCAAAAATTAAAGTAAAGAAATTTGTAACCCCACGTCCACACAACATACCAGCTCATTAAGGCACGAGGCAAAGCACATATCTGCAATATGACAAAATTGGGATGTACACTCAAAAAATGATCACCATCTTTACATGTTTAACTGTCATTACCCTGCACAGCTGGAAGTTTATTTTGCCTAAATTCCAGGCAAAACAAGGTGGTTTACTTTCATATTAACTCTTTAAACATTGAGATTTTCTTATGTCTCACCGCTGAGAAAGTGACATTAACGCTACCGAATGCCTCTCCATGTGGGTCATGCAGAAAGAGGTGAAACGTAGGCAAGACAGCACTAAACAACACATGAACGGCCTCTTGCTAGTGAGCAAGCGCACGTCTTTGCTAGGCGATCTTGGCTCAAGAGTTGACAGTTTGTCTTATAATCGGAAGGTTGCCGGTTCGAGCCCCGGCTCAGACAGTCTCGGTCCTTGTGTCCTTGGGCAAGACACTTCACCCGTTGCCTACTGTTGGTGGTCAGAGGGCCCGGTGGCGCCAGTGTCCGGCAGCCTTGTCTCTGTCAGTGCGGCCCAGGGCGGCTGTGGCTACAATGTAGCTTGCCGTCACCAGTGTGTGTGAATGGGTGGATGACTGAACGTGTAAAGCACTTTGGGGTCCTTAGGGACTAAGTAAAGCGCTGTACAAATACAGGCCATTTACCTCCACCTACCCATCACTTTGCTGTCTGGCTATACTCACTGTTTGCCGTACGACAAAAGGGGCATCATGCATCACGCTCTCCCAACTTTGGTGCCATAAACTCTTAGCTTATCGTTTATGGCACTTTGAGATTTATATTCTTCAGCAGATGCCACCCGATTAGTTTCTTTGTGATTTATTCACAGGCCTTCTAAGTTTTAGCTTTGCTGTCTAAGTCATGTTCATGGTCATAGTCCTTGTATCACTTTGTCCCTGTTCTCCCTGTTAAGCTTCAGTCTCATGTTAGGCATTCCTCTGTTATGTTACTTCCTGTTTTACTTTGATAGTCTTTTGGTGTGCTTTGTATTTAGTTTTCATCCCCGGTCTAATTATGGCTGATTAACTTCACCCGTTTTCCTCAGTTGTGTCTTGTGCTTCTGACTAACCTTCAGTATATATAAAGTTTGCCATAAGTTCCTTGCTGTGCTCACTGTTTGCTCTCTGTTGGTCTTTCCTCCGGTGTTTTCCAGTTTGAGTTTGTCAGGTTCTGTTACTGGCTGCCTTTGGACTTTCTGCTCTCCCAAATAAAGCTTTGTTTTTATTCAGTTCTGTTTATGAGTCTGCATCTTGGTCTAAATGACAACATCACTCTTCACTTACTTGTTGTCCCCACTGACAGTCTGACTCATGCTGTTTCCTGTACAAACATCAAACTGCTGGAGACTGACTAGAAGACACGAGCAGAAAGACTTCTTGACTCAACACAGTCTGATTCTCATGCTGTTTCCTGTATAATACACGTGTACTTTCAGATCTCTCCTTAGTTCACCCTTAAGACATTTGACTGTTGTCCCCACTCAGGATAAATGAATCAAATCAAATCAAATCAAATCACCTTTATTGTCCGCCACATGTGCAGGTACACTGGTACAGTACAACTTTGAAGCAGTTTGGATGAACTGCTGGAGACTGACTAAGAAGACACGAGCAGAAAGACTTCTTGAATTATTAGTAGGAAGAAGGGTTTATCTGCAGCTGAGTACATGAATTTCACTTTTCAAACAGGATGTGGCTCATTCCCAATACTGGTGAGCAGTCTGATTCTCATGCTGTTTCCCTGTATAATACACGTGTACTTTCAGATCTCTCCTTAGTTCACCCTTTCTGAGGTTTTTAAGACATTTGACTCTGTTTGATCCCAGAAAAGCTCGCGCTGCCTTTGATCTCGAATCAATAAGTTATGTTGAAAATGTCAACCTGTGTAGCTTTGCAGTGAAGTATCTCTCGCAGTGCTAAAAATCGAAATCTTCAGCTCAGGATAAATGACGAGTGAAGGCTGTCAGAACAGACAGCTGCTGCCCTACAGCATCTAAACAAGGACTTTATTAGAGAGGTATTTCACTGCTGGGTCCACAAGTATTTAGACCGCGACACAGGTTTCACGTCTTTGCCTCGGTTATTTTCCACAGTGGATTTCAACTGAAGCAATCAAGGTGTGGTCAAACAATCTAACAGCTTTAATATGCACTGCTCAGTCCTAGATCCTGCACACAAAGTGATGTAATTATGAATAAGAGCTTTGCTTGTAAGTCTTTTCACATTCTTGCTGACATTGTTTATATGCATGTTTGAACAGTTTCTTTTTTTTAATTGAGTTCCAAATAGTTTCCAACTGTTTCCAGAGGTTCGCTTCAGATGAAGCTTTTGTCCCAAATCTGTTCACTAGGATTCAAGTCTTTGGTGCATTTTGCAAGTACCTGTCTCAGCAATAGACTCCAAAGCATACTTCACCACAGTGTGAGAACACTTTATTAGAGAGGTATTTCACTGCTGGGTCCACAAGTATTTAGACCCGCGACACAGGTATGAAGCAATCAAGGTGTGGTCAAACAATCTAACAGCTTTAATATGCACGTTTTCACACAAAGTGATGTAATTATGAATAAGAGCTTTGCTTGTAAGTCTTTTCACATTCTTGCTGACATTGTTTATATGCATGTTTGAACAGTTTCTTTTTTTTAATTGACAAAGTTTTTGACCTCCTGTACAGGTTTTCTGCTCTCATATTTACAGACAGAATGACCAATGACTTGGTGCAGGTAATAAAGACAAAGCACCAAATTTTGAACCTTCCCAATGTACTCAGAGCCTGAAGCTCATAAATATTCACATATTGAAGGTAAAGCTTCAGTAACTACACTAAAGTTAATGTATACAAAAGAAAATTAAAATATCAGCTGAAAATATCGATTGCTTCACTTCGAGTCAGTTATGAGTCTGAACAAAGTCAAGACCGTGTAAACATATCGAGCTAACTTTATTCTGACACCATCCAACATCTGGGAAGAACCATAATTGTGATATAAAGGCTTTGCAGAGGGCTGAGAGGCATGCACTCTGTTTACTGAGTAGGTTTTACAGCTTCATAGCTGCCATAACTAAAGCTTCAATGTAATATTGCAGAAGGAAGTCCATATATGTCCGTATACTCAGCTCTACCTCCCATAGTTAGCTTATGTAAAGGCAGCTTTTTTTCTACTTACAGTTTTAGGATAACATTGTTACAATGAGATGGCTTTATAGTGTAATTCTATAATCATGCAACACGGAATTATAGTATTTCTATGTAGTTACGTCATTTTTTTCAGTAAATCTTTTAAAGAAAAAACTATTCTGAATTGTACATAATGTATCTCAAGAGACTTATAATTGAAATAAAGCTCTTAATAACAAACCCCAAGTCGCTTTAGAGTAGTGGTTAAAATATTAAAGGACAATTCTGTGGCCCGTGAAAAACCAGCATATCAATGAGAAACTATATTTGCCTAACTACAGTCGGTACTGTGAGACATAATGGTGCAGTTTCGTGGGTTCTGTCTTCCTCTGTGCAAGCTTTAATATGCGTTCATGTGTTGAAAAGTATTTCAAGTCATTAAATCCATACTACATTTTAGAAAATCACTAAATGGTTTGTGCTATTTTTGTTCAGTATTGCTTTATAAAAGGGTTAGGGCTGTTTGCATAACGTGTGATTCAAACATTGTGCAGCACACTTGCACGTGTTCTTTTATTTTTTCTCATATTTGTTTGTCGAAACTGCTTCTAAAGTCATGAAAATGCTGAAAACCTGGTGCAAGTTATTATTACTCCATCACATTAGTGGCTGTAAGGCAGCTGGCAATAATCAACTCATCATATAAAGAAAAATAACCATATTTGTTGTGTTTTATGTAAAAAAGAAAGCAAACAGGCAGATCTCACAAATTCATTTCCTGTAGAATAGTAAGAGGTTTGGTGTCAGTGAGTTTCTTATACCAAAGCGCTTCTAGAAGTAAGTCTTGGTAGTAATACTTGGTAGTACAGCCTCTGTATTGGCTAATCACTTGTCATTTATGAGTCATCAGCCAGTGGGCGAGTAAGACACTCAGCTGGAGCTTCAAAACTGGACTTCACTAACCAACAGTGTTGGTCAAGTTACTTGAAAAAGTAATTAATTACTAATTACTGATTACTTCTCCAAAAACGTAATCCAGTTTCTTTACTGATTATTAAAGTAACTAATTACTTTTGAAAAGAAGTACATAGTTGCTTAGGTGCTTTTTAAAAACATGATACACAACCTGAATAGGTAATAAACCATTTGAGCTGATAGGAAGGCAACAGTAACTCAAATAACCACCTGTTACAATCAAGGTGTGGAGAACAGCATCTCAACAGTAGCAGAGGACCACACCAGATGCCACTCCTGTCAGCTAAGAACAGAAAATTGGGGCTAAAATTCACACAGGCTCACCAAAGTTAGGCAATAGAAGACTACAAAGACATCACCTGTTCTAATACCATTCAGATGATATGGTTAGAATTTGGCACGAACAACATGAAAACATGGATCCATCCTGCCTTGTGATGTGCAGCTGACAAATCTGCATTAAACTGTGTGATGCTACAATCTCAAAATCCCCAGGAATGTTTTCAGCACCTTGTTGAATCTATACCACAAAGAATTAAGGTGGTTCTGAAGACAAAAGAAGGTCTAACTCAGTACTAGCAAGGTGTACCTAATCAAGTGGCCAGTGAGTGTATAGCTTAAGAGAAAAAAAAAAAAAATAGTTCCACAAATGATATTTCTTTTCTTATTTTTTTTTTTTTTAAATAAGTTAACAACTATTTGAAAATTCTGACAGTCCTCAGTGGTTATGTCCATCTTTTATATACAGGCTATGGCTAAAGGTAACAAAACGGCAGCTATAGCTCGAATAGAAAACCAGTGAGTATGAGTCACAGACCACTGGGAGGCTGTAACTTGAATTGAGGGTTAAACAGCACCCAGTTTAAAACCAGTCAGAGGCAGATGGGCTCGTGGCTGTACTTGTTGATCTCTGAAGGAATGAATTCAGATCAGTGCTGCGAGGCTTATTACATAATCAACAGTTGGCACTTCAGAGCGCTCGTCTCTAGCAGCATGCAGGTTATTCCGCGAACAGAAACCCACCTCTTCGTCCTCTCCCTCCCACCCTCCCTCTCTCGCTCTCCTTCCTCCCCCTCCTCATCCTCATCATCCTCCATGCTCTGTGTAGTGACAGGATTTGTGTCGGTGCAGATCGGCTGTGTTTGCGGCTGACTTGAGGAGTTCCCGGCTGAAGCTCCTGCACACACACACGCACACACAGATATTTTCTGATCCTCGGAGGTTCCCCGCAATCTGCCAGATTTTTAAACCAGCCTGCGGTTCTCCGGATGAGACGGGACCACCTTTTGGGCTCCTGCGTCCTCCTGTGAGAGACGTCGGGAGCCTCGGCATCAGCCCCACCGTCCTCTTATGTATCCACACGAACCCCGAATGAGCGCAGTTTCTCCTCATAAATGACCGAGCTCCGACCTTCCACCTGCTGCGGAGAAATCTCCGACATTTAACCAGAAACCGCAAGACACGGAGACTACCTGTTAGCTTCTCCCACCCCCTCCACCTTCTCCTGCTCCTCCCGGCTCCGCTCTGCGCTTTTCCGTGCCCTCGGTGAGAGAGCAGAGGCTGGGATTTAGGCTGCACACCTACTGACCTACTTCGCGCAAGTTGGGAGTCCGACCAGTGCGGTCTGGCAAAACTGTGCCCACCACCAGCAGCAGCAGAAGATGACGGGTGATGTAGAAACAGTGGTGACCCCGTGGCGAGACCTTCAGTAAAAAAGCAGCAGGGGGAGGTGGGGTAAAGGAGGTGAGAAGGTGAGGAAGAGAAGAAGGCGTGCAGAAGGAGCCAGAGGTGGTGGTGGTGTGTGCGTATTTGTGCGTGGAGACACAGGAGGAGGTTATGACCGTGTCTCTTCACCTGGATCTCGGGCTGATGCTGCTGCTCCTGCTGGCCTGCTGGCAGACCCCGGGGATGGTCGGAGGAAGTGAGTGTCCCGTTTTCCTTCTCTGTGTCTCATATTTAATCTAAATATAAGAAACTTTAGGAAATTGTGACAGGATTGGTACAAACAGCTGGCATAACTCACATAATGATTACATTTTGCGGCATGATGGGACACAGGTGTTTGAACACATGGCTACCACGCTGTTTCTCTCCATTTAAGCTAATTTGAAGCAGCTTTGTCTTTTTTAATCACGCTCCATTCAAAACTCCATTGGAAAAACATCGAATTTTTAAAAAGAGCCTGATGTCCTTGTTATATCTGAGCAAGGACAAGAGCCTCGTCTTGCTTTGGCTCTCGAAATACCTCCGTCTGACTGATAAGAAGTAAGAAGTGGAATGGTGATTTAAATGCAGTGTTAAAAAACAAAAAACCATATATATGTATATGTATATGTGTGTGTGTTAATCGTGATAAAAGAAGAAATAGGAAGAGAATGAGTCCAGTGTGCAGGCACTAGGTCTGCATTTTGCACAAAAAGCTTTTATTTTTCTTTATTTTCATTCTTTTGTATGATCGATACTGTTCACGTGGTGTTCTGCACAGAAAATGGACAGCTGAAAGCCCACACATCATCATTTTTAAACTGAAAAAGTTTGCAAAGATGCCAAACACAAATAACAACCATCAGTGTAAATACCGTGTGGGATAAAAGAGGGAAAACCTGGATGTTAGCCTGTAAAAACTGGCAGTATATGCAGTAATAATAAGCTGTTGGCCCGGAAAGATGATCAATATTTCGTTATCATCTACAGCTTTAAATATGTGACAGCGGTGCGACTCTACATTGACTCACTGCTTTGTGTGTCCACCTGTTTGATTTGAGGTGAGTGGAGCGTTTGCTGCGCTCTGTTTACGCCTCATATTTCAACTAGACTAACAGCTGTTGTAAAAGTGCCCCAACCTTAATTGAATCCCTATCAGGGGATTAGAATTTCAAAGCAATCTCTCTCTCTCTCATTCCTCCTTTGCTCTGTTTAATTAGCTGTTGCAGGAATGCACCTAAATCACCCAGACCACTGGTCACATCCCCCCTCCTCTGCGCCTTCCCGTGAGGTTTAGTCCAAAGTAGCCTTTGGCAAATAGCACCGAATTAACATGCTTCTATTTGGATGAATACCAAAGAGCAGCTAATCTGTGCTTACAAGGTTCTGTATCGATTTATCCAATGAGCTGCTGTGTCTTTATATCCCCCCCAAACGGCCTTTACCTGCTCAGCTCACGTCACAGACGTCATGTCTTTACGGGAGCTCATCAACCACGCTTCATTTTCCTGCTCTCTGCCACCCATTAATTTTAAATGCAGATTTCCAGTCATGACAAACAGCTGCGGGAGGAAGCCTTTTTTCCCTCCTTCACCATAAATCACAGACAGAGGCACTTCAGGAAGCGACCGGCATCTTATTTTAAAAAGATTGATTCATGACTTTGAAGCAGCAGGTGATATTACACCTGGTTATAGCTTTGTGTAAAAATATTTGTTCTATGTTTTATGAGATTGAAAATTGTGCTTTTTCAACAAAAGGCTTTGGCTGGCAGAACAATCTGTGTTCAGTGTGAGTTACATTCTTAACAATGCATTACCCGCACACGGGGGACTATAATAAATGAGCTGCTTTGTCCTTTATGATTATGTATGTTCTTGTTTTATAAGTATCTTGTTTTGCATACCTTATATACACACAAAGTCCATAAAAAGAGGTGGATGTTAACTTATCCCAGACTCTGAGCAGGATTATAAGCAATGTTAACTGGCTGAAGAGTCTTCAGTCAAATAAAAAAGATTTTAATACTGAAACAAATGGAATTTGCTCACTGGGTGTTAAACTAGGGACCAACCTGAATCAGAAAATTAAAATTCCAACATATGCAAATCTAAAATCTTTGCTCAACAGGCATGATCAGTCATTTTTGATCCAATTTATATCTTTGTTTGAAAGTAAAAATTAAAAAATGCATCCCGGGGATTAGCTCTGCCAGGACGGCCTCATATTAGCTATTTGCTGATATATCAGTATTAGCCGATAAATTGAAATCTAAAAAGCAAATGATGTTGAATAGTTTCGCACAACGCATGTTTGGAAGACCACAAACGACAACCAGCTGCCAACCCGAGCAGTTTCCGGCATAAACACATAATCAACCACTTTTTGTGTCAGTAAAACAATTATATCATATTAGTGTTACGACATGTTAGTAAGAACTCATAAATAACTATCAGCTAATGTATCGGATTTTTAACTTTCCTATGAAGGTTGGACACTACAGGGGATTATGTGGAATGAGTTACATTACCCACAGTTAATATTTTGTTGTGGTGGTGCCGTCATGTTCTCATTCTCACCACAGATTGAAGATGGACGTAGTCACTGCTACATCTCCCGACAGTTAGTGAAGTCCTGTTATGAAGCCTCGAACTGAGCATCTGGCTCTGAAGCCACACACTGCTCGGCTCACGACTTGTGCCTGACAAGTCATTTAACGTGTGACAAGTCTTCATTTGAGCATGACCATTTCTTTTTGCTTTGTATGATTCTGGTCTGAAATGCTGATTTATCAGCTGCATCTCCTGATTTCAGGAATCTGGTGTTGCTGCTCTGACAAAAAGAGATAAAGGTCTTATTTTAGAGACCTACCGAGTCTGCCTTAGGAGGCTGCAGGTTTGTCAGCTAGGAGACAGTGCATCGTGTGTTTTCATTTTGGCTTATTTTGTTCTTCACGTGCTTATTTGTTTTGTTTTTTCAGTCACCTTTAACTTTTGCTTTCAGTAGTTAGCATTAGGCACTAAAACCTGACTCGGTTAGGTTTAGGAATGTTGGCAAATGATGAGTTGGGAGTGCCAGATCCTTTTGCTCGATGCCACAACCCTGTCTGTCTGGGTGCACACTCGAAAGGACACTTCATGCATGAACCTGGATGCCTGTGGTTCTGACAAAATAACGATATGCTTGGCCATAGGGGCATATTTGCATCACTGCAACGGATGCTTGACTTCCAATACTACACTGTGCTCTCCTTCTCCTACATGGTTGTATAACCATGCAGAGGAATAGCTTATGTTGACTGTGAGGTCCCAGATTTCAACAAACATTGGAGCTAATTTTCCTCTTACGAATAAAGAAGATGCTCCAGCAAAATGTGTTTCTGAAAACCTCTGAGGCAAGAAATACGCATCGCTGAATCAGTCGTCTTTTCATTTTAACCAATTTTTGCTTAAGTTGTCAACCTTGAAATAATATCCCACATCTAGAATGACAGAATAAAATTAGAATATATTATCCCAAGTCTTATTTATTAAGGAAACTGAGAAAACAGTTACAGGTCAAGGAGTGTTTAGTCTAAACTAATTTGGATATTAAGAGTAAATGTGGGCGATGTGCAAGGTCAGTCTACTTACATTTTTCCAAAAATTAAAATTTAAAAACGTGCAGGTTTGTGTCCTTTGCTTAAGCTGCACATGCACATGCTCAGCTGATATTTTGAATAGCTTTGGGGGACATTTTAGTCTTTGTACCAGCAGAGAATTCAGCAGAGGCCACTTTGTTGCTTTATTTGGCATGCACTCAGTGTCTAGTTCTGATTGGCACTACTTCAATATGAGTTTGTTATTGCATCTGTACTCTACAGTGATTACAAGCTAGGGTTTCTAACAGAGGAAGGAGAGTATTAGCCACACTTTTTAATATAATGCAGTCCACTGTGACATCACCAACAGCTCTGACCTTCATTATAAACTTATAGTTAAAAGGCCAGTGTGTGTGCTCTGTAAAGGAGTCGATATATTTGAGCTTTCTTTATCGCGTGGCAAAGATCTTGCCAGCTTACGTGGGATATGGCTAAAAAGTCTAGCCAAGTAACTGGACCTAAAACGACAATATTTTTAGTCTGTATGCTGTCAAAGCCAAGAATAAATTCCCATTTGCAGTTGTGTTTCTCTCTGTTGCATCTCACCGCTCCTTGATGAAAACCTCGGGAGTGAGACGAAAGCTGTCCTACACGGGTCTTCAGAAAGGAGAACAAAGCAGAAAGCTGAGCATGGAGCTCGTAGGGGGATCATAAAAATGCACCAACTGCAGACACAGGAGGTATTTATTTTAAAAGGAGCAGGGTAAAGTGCTGTTTTATTCCAGCAGCGAAGCCTCTCTTTATACTCAGCTCAGCCTCACATAACTGCCTCAGCTCAGTGCTGATTGTCCTTATCTTTCCATGGCAACCTGATGATTTAAATGACATCACTGCAGCTCCATGATTGAGCACTTTGAAGTGTTCTTGTGGGACATGACCAACTTGACCGTCCTGAAGGCAAATTAAAATTCTCATCTAATTGCTGACACTTGGGTCCAGTTCAAAAGTGCTGTTATATGATGAGTGTGGCCATTAATCAGAAAACAATTGGCAACTTTTGGTAGATTCAATCAAAATGGAACAGAAATTTATTATCTTGTGCCATATCGCTGCCCACTTTGTTAGGTACACTTATTTAACTGCTTATTGACGCAAATATCGAATCAGCCAATCACATGGCTGGAGCGAGTGACAGTTCTCTGGGTGAAAGTGACTCGTCAGATGTCAGAGGTTCAGGGAGAACTGAGCTGATAACAAGGTAACAGTAACTCAAATACCAACTTTTTACAACCAAGGTATGCAGAAGAGCATCTCAAGTGCAGCAGAAGACATAGAAGGCTAAAATTCACACAGGATTACCAGAATTAGACAATGTAACACTAGAAAAATGTTGCTTGGTCTGATGAGTCTTTGTTTCTGCTGCAACAGTCAGATGGTAGGGTCAGAATTTGGTATAAACAAGATTAATACAAGGCGGTGGTGGTGGTGTTATGGTGTGGGGGATATTACTAAGAATCGTTGCCAACCATGTCCACCCCTTTACAGTTTACAGTTGCTATGCCAGCAAACGTAAATCGCCATTCTCATGAAAGGATTCCTAATAGGGCCTGCAGGGCACACGCCCAGGGGTAAGGAGGGCTCTTAGTGCCAGCCACTAGGGTTCAATTAATCTTTCATAATCACGAAGAAACACAAAATGTATGGAAAGCAACAAGCATAGCTCTGCCACGTAGATAGAGAAACAAAATGATCACAAAAACTATCACAAGAGTAGAGCACCTGGTCACATCCAGACATCCAGTGAATGACATTTACACAAATAGTAACAAAAAAATCACTATTTGAAAATTTCCCCAAAGGCGACAATATAAAAGTTACACTAAACAGGAAAGTAATGCAAGAATATAATGGAGAGCACAAAATGTGTACAAAGAGGCACAAAAGTAATGGAAAACAACGCAAATGCACAGTGTAAATAGAAAATTTAAAATAACCGCAAAAGCTGAGTGTCTCCAGATTCACTAAACAAATGAAAAAACAACAAAAAAATGAAGTGTCCTTGTAACAAATATATTGAAAAGCAACACAAAAATGACCCTAAATTCATCATAACGAGACACAGAAAGCACAAAAAATATGGAAAAGAAACAGAAAATAATCACAAAAAACTTTTTAAGAAAATGCACAAAGCAGAAAAACAGACAGTTGTAAAAAAACAAAACAAATGAAAAATCATGCAAAATTATTACAAGAATGGAAAGCATTCTAAAAAATGAGTAGTGGCAAAGAATGACAACAAATAGTAAGAAATTGAGGCAAAATGATGGAAAAATGACACAAAAGGACTGAAAAGATTTGCAAAAGGTTCACAGAGAAGGAGAAAATGAAGTTGCGGGAACACAAAATCATCACAAGCACGATGAAGACATCCAGAACAACAAAGTCACAGAGTGACCAGAGAGAGTCACGGATGGATGAAAATTGACACAAAATGACAAAAAATAGTTTGAAAATGAACAGAAAGGAACACATACAATGTTGTGCAAAAGTCTTGAGCCAGTCCTCATTTCTTTATATTTTGCTTCCAAGGGGCCGGACTTTCTGTCTCTGGACCAATAGTTCTCAAGACTTTCTGGAGGTTTTTCAATGTGTTTCTTTGGACATTGGCTACTTTTCCACTCTGATTGATTGATGAATTATGAACACAGAAAAGCACCATCAGATTTGGATCCACTTTGTAATACCATCTGATAAGTATCTGATGAACAAAAGCAAGATTTTTCACCATGACAATGCAGTAAAAGCATGCCTGGATAGAAAAACACACTGTCAATAATCAGTCATGGATCGGCCTCCCCAGAGCCCGGACCTCAACATTATTGAAGCAGTGTGGGATCATGTTGACAGAGAACAGAACAAAAGGCAGAAACATCCAAAGAAGAGCTTTGAATGTCCTTCAAGAAGCCTGGAGAACTATTCCTGAAGACTACTTAAAGAAATGACGAGAAAGCTGCCTGAGAGAGTTCAGACTGTGCTGAAGAATAAAGGTGGTCACACCAAATATTGACTCTCAGCTCGTTAAAATTGTACAAACTCTGTTTTGTTTTGTTTTTTGCCTTATATGTTTGTACATGTTTCAATAAATCCTAACTTCCTGTTTTCTCAGCAAAACATAAAGAAATGAGTGGTGAATAAAGACTTTTATGGAAATCAACACAAACAGTTGCAAAGAGACACCAAAGAAAGTTAGTGCAGCATGAAATGACCTCAAAGGTAGCCAGGGACAGAAGACATAACGACCACAAAGTGAAGCAACAACAACTTTCATTCTGTCTCGCTCTTATGTAAGAGGAGTGAGGGGAACAATGTCTCATAATGCACTCATACTGTATATTTAATCAGTATGGAGAGGATGTTACTATATTAGATCGTGCACATCCACGGACATCCATCCATCTCAGAGAGTGGTAGGGAGCCATTAGTGAGATTAGGCTGTCTGAGTCAATCGTCAAACTGTTTCTTCGCCGTGATTTACAGCTGAACGTCCGACTCGAGTCACACATCACAGAGTACTGTACTCCAGGACGAGCTGCCTTCTCCGGACTTGTTTTTGTTTTCATCTTGTGGTCCTGCAGAGAAACACGAGGTCGGAGGCCGACGATAAAATGCACGTTTAGTAGATTTGGCTTTCGTCCATTTCATAGTACAACACACAGATAGAGCACCGTGTGGAGAGATCAAACCACAGCGTGGGTGTTTTTTTTCTGAACTTCAAATAAGGACGGGAAGATGAGGGAAATTCTCCAGAGTGAGCACATCCAGGCCGAACTTCACATCTCTGTTAAATTATCATTTTATTTTCCTGTTAAAACCCGGATTAGGATTACTGTTTCCAAAACTGAGCAGAAGCAGAGCTGTGAGAGACTGTGAGAGAAACTCCAAGACCTGAAAAAGGGGTGATTATTCTGCATTCTGAGGTCTGCTTTGGAGAAATGCAATAACGTTTTTTGGCATTTATTAATTCCAGGGCGGCTTTTGAAGGAATGTGCCACAAAAACTAGTTACCTTCAACCTTTAGCAGGTCAAACATGCTGCTGCAGGCTCAGAAGGACACTGTGTGCAAAAGCAGATGCCAGACATGCTTTGACAAAAGAAGGTATCTGAAACCCTGGGATTGAGAACAGGCTGCATTTTCTTGCTGATAACTGGCAGCATCAAACATGCGTTTCTTTTTTACTTTTTTGAAAATCAGTAGAGGGAAAAAAAGTTGTGCATTTTCTCCTTTGCAACAAAAACTTATTTTAAAATGTTGACTCCAAAACCAGAGTTTTTTTTCGACTTATTTTGCTCAATACTACAGTTTGATATGACAAGAACAATCAAAAAATACCAATAAAACATAAACAAATGGCAGCAAAGAATTGAATTAAACAGGAAGAACCCAAAATACTGATCATGAAGCTGTAGACTAAAGAGTTAGCTTATTCCACCCACCCTTTTTACATAGCATATTCTAAGCGGTGGCACTTCTATTAATATACATTATCAAAAAACCAAAAACAAAACAAAATAATAACTCCACTGACTCCAAGATGGTTAGCCCTGGTTTTCCACATCCGGGTGAGGTTGATTGGCTCTAAATTAATTCTCAACCTCCTCGTTCACACCTGTAATCCACCTGCAGCCTGACTGTTCATGTTTAAGCAGGTTTTGGTACGTGTTGACAAAAGTATTGTAGAGGACAAAAGAGACCCTTTTATAAATCTATCTAAAGCAGGGGTGGGGAACTCCAGGCCTCAAGGGCCGGTGTCCTGCAGGTTTTAGATCACCCTGGGTCAACACACCTGAATCAAATGATTAGTTCATTCCCAGGCCTGTGGAGAACTTCAAGACATGTTGAGGAGGTCATTTAGCCGTTTAAATAAGCTGTTTTTGATGAAGGACACATCTAAAACCTGCATGACACCGGTCCTTGAGGCCAGGAGTTGGACACCCCTGATGTAAAGAGTGAACAGTGTAGAGAATCTGAGGAATCAGATTTGAATAGACATTGTCTGTTGTTTGTTATCCATTTACCGGATACCCTGGATTAATTGGAAGCCCTCCAAAATTGGCTATTGGCTAGAGGCTAAAGAGGTGTCCATACAGGAAGTGACTGCTCATTGCGCATCACTAGTCTCTGATTACCTATAGTTACCAACCCAACCACAGATAAGCTGGAGAGGGATGGATGGTTTGTTGTATAGATGGTCGGTTGGTTGGTTGGTTAGTTGGATGGTTGGTTGGTTGGTTGGTTGGATGATTGGCTCAGTTGAATCATCCATCCATCCATCCATCCATTCGCTTCCGCTTATCCTTTTCAGGGTCGCGGGGGGCGCTGGAGCCTATCCCAGCTGTCATAGGGCGAGAGGCGGGGTAGGCTGACAGCTGGGATAGGCTCCAGTTGAATCATACCTTTTATAATTTATAGATAAATGGGAGAGTCGCCTTTTCCTTGACAAGAAACTTAAAAATTCTAAATACATAATTGTGCATACATAATTGTAATTACAGCAATAGTTTATTTATTCTAAATGATCAGTAAAAATAAATAAAGCTTGACTAAGCTAGATTTAAACTTAGTTAAGCCCTTAATCAACCGCTGTTTTAGCTCTTTTCTGCTTTGGGGGCGTTTTTGATTAAAAAGAGTCGAGTGCTATTGACATGTTTTTTTTATTAAGTCAGTTTATTTTATTGCCTGTTGTGTATGTATAATCTTAGAAAACAAATGAAAATCTCAAGTTAGGCTCATTTGAAACACAGACTTTAAAAGCAGCCAGATGTGTCCTGAAATATTCCAGAAGTTAAAAATGAATGGTCATAAATATGTAATCAGACAAACCTGACTCAAACATGAAGGACAAACAAGGGCATGTAGGAACTGTGTGTGTGTGTGTGTGTGTGTGTGTGTGTGTGTGTGTGCTCTAACATCCATCTGATCACTGCTGTATTTCATCATTTAATCAATATCCACATACTACTTCCCCACCCTCGTTGTCCCTCCACCCTCTCTCCATTTTTTTTCCCTGCACATTGATCTTTCTCCCCCCCTCCGTCCATCCATCTCACTTTGCCCTTCGTCTGTCTTTTCTCTCCAAACCCAAAGATTGAAAACCCCGCTGTCCCCATCTCTTGATATCTGCCCAGGATAATTGCTCTTTCTTCTCGCTCTCCCATCTCTTTTTTCCCCCTCCTGACTCATTCATTCCTTGCTCTGTCATATTCCTGTCGTCTTTCATCCACCTCTCTTTCATCTCTATCTCTTTTCCTCTGTCTTCCTGACTCCATCCGAGCCTCCCCTCTCATCTCCTCTCTTCTGCTGTGTATAATGTAATTGCAGAAGTCTATTCAGTGCGTGAGCACTCCATTGCAGCGCTGGCAGATGAAAGCGGTTGGGATTTAGCAACCGTAGCGCGATGGGAGTTCGGGGGGGATCTTGGCTGTCACTGGCAGAGACAGGGAGGGTGTGAGGAGGAGGAGGATGCGCTTTCACCGCATATTTTCATTACGTGTACATGTGTTTGTTTTTTAAATGCCTAAATACTGTCTATTTAAAGTCCTCATCTGGCATCATGTCCAGATGCTCCATGTGGGCAAAGGTTTGTGGACAAATGTATGTAGATAATAAGGAAATCCCTGAAAATTAGCTCCAGAAGAAGCTTGACGCACAAGAACTTGAGTGGCCTTCAGTGTCCTGACCTCAACCCTTCATAAAACCATTGGGATGAACTAGAAAACTGACTGAAAGCCAGACCTAACCTTGAAATATAAGTGATGAAAGCATGAAGTGTTCATAAAAGTCACCAATTGGAGACTTTACTGTCTAATGTTCAAGTTAACTTTAAGATGTCGAATGCTTATGATGAGGGTTTTCATCATTAACGTCTTGCTACACAAAATTTGATCTGGAAACAGTTATGCTCAGAAGTCTGTGATGGGTTTGAGTTCTAACTGGCCTTGAAATGACTTATAGAGTAAGGTGCCTCCATGTGAAATAAGCAGCTCCAAGTCACACTGATGGAGAATTGTTGGACTTTTCCTTTAATGACTCTGAAGCAGTCTAGGCAGGCAGGTCTTTATATATCCTGCAGGGAGCGGAGGAAGGCTGGCTTGCATAATGAGCTGTGGTTAGCTTGTTAGCTTGACATTCATGGTCACAGTCCACAGAGCCTGACAGGATGCTCTGATGGTAGGATAACTTTGTGGTGGAAAAAAGCCCTGCACCTTTTTCAAGGTGGGAATCGCCAAACTGACATGGATAGCTGTGTTGCTGGATAAAGGCCGGACCCTAAGATTAAACCTACTACTGTACCCAACTTTAGACGTGAATTACTTAAATACAAAAACAGATCGGTCCAGATTGGGAAATCTTCCATGGGGGTCTAGTTTTGGTAGTGCGTATCCCATCCTGAACCTGTCAGTGATCTCACAAGAAACTCACAAGGATTTTTCTCTCAATTGCTTTCCTGTTTTGCTCTAGTTTCATAGAGCTCCTGTACAACCACATATATTTTTGCCCAAGTTAAAACATTTTCAGTGGATGTGGATGTGTTTTTTTCATCTCCTACAGCATGTTCTCATTGCTGTTGTTGCTTTAAAATTTGCATCTCATCTGAAGAATACCACAGGCTGCTGTGGCTCATTGAGAGAAAAATATCTACAACTCACATGGTCACATGTAACTGTAATCTTTGGATATTCACCTAAATGTTTTGGGGGGTTTTTTTAAAGCAAGAGAAATTGAAAAACATCTGTTTTTTCAGGTCCTCAGCTGTAAAGTGCAAGAGCTTTTTTCTGCATCCACGGTCTTCAGTAATCATAGAGGGAGGAATTTGTCAGAAAATGAGCACACTGGCCAACTCTAACGCCCACAGCATCAGGAAATAGACCAGAATTCAGTGCAGCCACAGGACAGTTTGAGTAAAATGCTGCTTTTTCTCAACTGAAAAAAAAGACTCCCACCTACTTGTGCTTCTTGCCATGCTTTCATTCACTCCACCTACACATGATGGATGCAACAGATTTATAATCCTTCCTTGTCAGCTGTCAAAGGGCAACCAGGGAAATGTAAGAAGTCACAAATGGAAGCAGACAAGGGAGACAGAAGGAGCAGGATTCTGCCTTATCGCAGATTGATGATCGTTTTGCGTCATGCTACAGACAGTTTGTGGATTTTTCCCTTTAACCACTCTGAAGCGGTCTTGGCAGGCAGGCCTGGGTGTCCTGCAGGGAGTGTGGGAAAGCTGGGTTGCATAATGAGCTGTGGTTAGATTGTTAGCCTGAGATAGAGCTTGACATTCATGGTCACAGTCCACAGAGCCAAGCCAGATGCTTTCGGTTTGGAGAGTTCTTGTCGTGCTCGGCTCCTCCGCCAGCCTGGGAATGAGCTGTGTTCTTTGTAGTTGTCTTACAACAAAACAAAGGCAGTGCTGGCATTTCTGTTTTGGTTGTCGTTCCTCCAGACAAGGTGGCACTGACATGAGGATTGCGTAATCAGGCTAGAGACCAGCGCTGTGAGGCTGTAGAGAACTAAAGTGGGTGATCGCCAGCTTTTTAATCACATCAGTCAACTGTCCCATTACTTTCTCACGCTATCGATGCAATACTTTTGTTAAGAACCTTAATTAAAGCTCACAGTCTCCACTTGAATCGTGTTTTTAGTGCTTTAGTCCAAATCAATTGCGCTGGTGTGAAGCTGCAAAATCAGGAAAACTTCATCACTGTCCATCAATGGCGGGGACTTTGGTAGATTTCCTGAACAAAATCGGGTAACTGACCAACCTGATATGGTCAAATTTAATCTATGAGAAGGCTCCACATCCACCCTTCGACAGCTGCAACACTTGAAGTAACGCCTCCACCAGGTTTTAAGTTACTGGCGTTGATTGTTTATCACGAGGACAAGCACAAAAAGTTGGCAACAGAAGATAAGTCGGGTAATTATTACCCAGTATGGAAACCTGTTCATGAGAGAAATATCCAGTTATCTCAAATATGATGTTATTTTTTAGCCCAGCATCATACAGAATGTGCCTAAAATGTCATTTGCAGAAAAACATAATGAATTAAATAAAGAGGATGTTTCAAAACATGACCTTTGTATGGAGAAAACTGCAGCCCTCATTAAATAGTTTTGCCTCCTCTAAGCAGCAAAAATTGCCCCCCCACCACCTTCTCCCCTGAGAGCAATGATGGCAGAGAGAAGAAGACTGCTCAGAGGACAGTTGGATACCAGTATAAACAACATATATGATTCATAGTTAATGTAGTTTAACAGAAAGCATGCACAAATATGGATCTCCGGTGATTAAATTGATTCCGCATGAAGCTACATGTTCAGACGCTTGTCTGATGATGTAGTAGTAATGTAACTAAGGCTAAGCCATCCTCAAAGGAAATGAAAGACTCCAAAAATAATTAATAAAAGGCAGCGTTATGTTCACTAAGCTAAAGCTGAATCACTGCAGAGAGTGTGAACTGCTGGTTAGTGTCATTCTAAAATGACAGCATGCTGCTGCACACTCTATGATGAACTGTACACTCTGGTACACAAGTTCAATTGCTCATTAACACAAACATCTAATCGCCCAATCACATGGCAACAACTTGATGCATTTAGGCATGTGGACACTAACAAGACGACCCACTGAAGTTCAAACTGAGTATCAGAAAGGGGAGGAAAGGTGATTTAAGTGACTAGTTGGTCTTTGAAGCAGATGGCCTACAACAGCAGAAGCCCACACTGGATGGCACTTCTGTCAGCTAAAAACAGAAAACTGAGTCTACAGGTTACCTAAAATTAGACAACAGAAGAGTGGAAAAAAAAAAGTTGCCTGGTCTGATGAGTCTCAATTTCCTTTGCAACATTCAGATGGCCCCGTTATAACATAAACTAATTGTGGTATATCACATCTTTGGAAAGCTGAGTTCAATTTCTCTAGCCACACTCAGGCCTGATTACTGCCACACCTATTCTCAAACCAAGAAATCATGTAAATAGGACCTGTTTGACAAAGTGGAGTAGACCAAAAGATCCTCAAAAGCCAGACATCATTGCACGATCCAAGGAGTTTCAGGAACAAATGAGAAACAAAGTCACTGAGATCTTTTAGTCTGGAAAAGCCATTTCCAAAGCTGTGGGACTCAGTGAACCACAGTGAGAACCATTATCCACAGATGGAAAGGTGGTGAACCTTCCCAGGAGTGGCTGGCTGACAAAAATATCTCCAAGAGCGACTCAATAACTCATCCAAGAGGTCACAAAAGACCCCAGAACAACATCAAAAGAAATGCAGACCTCACTTTTTAATTAGTTTTTCTGCAAAAAATATTTGATGTCCAGAGTAGAGGTTTGTTCAGATTTAGTTTGAAACAGTAGCACAGAAGTCACAGCATCCTGACCATGGTAGTATAATGCTACTTAAGACACCATTTCACACACCTTAATCTATAAGTTTTGTTTTTTGAGTACTGCAGAAACAAATAAATGCTGGTTTGCAGAAAGTAAGAGTCAAGGATTTAGTCTTTAGTTTGACTCAGTTTTGCATAAAAATGATTGAAAACCATAATTTTTTCCTCCGCCATGAAATAAGAGTTTGCTGCTCTTGAATAAAATGCAGTTTAAGCTGAAGCATAACAATATGCTGCATCATTTTTCAGAAAGGAATGCAAGTTAGTGCTGTGTAATGCAAAATCACAGCATTTTAATGTCCTTTTTTTTAGCCTTGATGTCCTAATTGGCTGCTGCGCTGATTCCTTTTCCCTCATCATCGTGTATTTGTGTCTTTTCCATACTACAAACACACACCAACACACAAGGACACACACTCTACCAGTGGGTGCTCATTAATTGCTTTCTGAGGATGAGAAAACTAACGAGAGAAATGTGGGGTGCTATTCCTGTCCCGCAGTAAAGGAGGAGGAGCTGGAGTGGGCAGACTAGACTCATCGATGGCTTTTGAAGTAGTTATTGAGTCCATTAGATGTTTTATCATCAGTAAGATGAAAGTAGGGATGGCTGCTCATCTGTCTTTTCCTTTCATTGTTCCAGGGTTTGTCTTTGTGTCTCTCGTTTTCAAACTTTCTTTCTCTGACTTATTTAGAATTCTTCTTGTTTTTACTTTCATTTTTTTCCTGGAAGTTTTCTGACTGTAAATTTCACTTTTTCAGCTTTCTGTGGTGTTGTGTTATGTATTCTCTTTTTTCACTTTTTTGAAGCTCCTTTCATCTTGTTTTCTGTCTTTTTAACACGTTTTGCCTGTTTTTTAGTCTGAAGTATTGTGGAAAGTCCCAAGTCACCCGTCACTTCTTTGTGTTTTCCTAGGAAAATGTGGAATAGGTTCAGCAATGTATAGGAACGTGCAAATTACATTTATATACAGTATATAAAGCAAAATCTAAGTTTGTACAATTCTATCAAGCTTGAAAGTCAACATTTGGTGTGACCACCTTTATTCTTCAGCACAGTCTGAACTCTCTTAGGCAGCTTTCTTGTCATGTCTTTAAGTAGTCTTCAGGAATAGTTCTCCAGGCTTCTTGAAGAACATTCAAAGCTCTTCTTTGGATGTTTCTGCCTTTTGTTCTGTTCTCTGTCCACATGATCCCACACTGCTTCAATAATGTTGAGGTCCGGGCTCTGGGGAGGCCGATCCATGACTGATAGAGTTCAACTGTTAGTTTTTCTATCCAGGTATGATTTTACTGCTTTGGCAGTGTGCTTGGGATCATTGTCATGCTGAAAAATGATGCAGGTGCCAATCAGGTGCAGTTCCAGATGGTACTTCATGGTGGATT
The DNA here is from genome assembly GCF_013358895.1 of Oreochromis aureus. Lineage (NCBI taxonomy): Eukaryota > Metazoa > Chordata > Actinopteri > Cichliformes > Cichlidae > Oreochromis > Oreochromis aureus. The sequence continues at coordinate 21,150,078 of NC_052963.1, read as the reverse complement.
AATATCTGATGATACTTTTCTTTGTTTATAATTAATCAATTTGGACAAGATCTCCAACACCACTGGCTGTAATGCAGACCCAAACCATGACAAAGCCTCCACTGTATTTTACAGATGGCTGTAGACACTCACTGTTGTACTTCTGACCTGACCTCCTCCATACATACTATTAGTGACTAGTGACTCATCACTCCAACAGTTGCCACTGATTTTCAGTCCAGTTCTTCCACTGAGACCATTTCTGATGAGGCTTCAGTGAACAGTAGCTGAATCAGCTGAAGGTTCAGATGCGTCTCTTAGGCCTGTTTCAGGTCTTTGCTGGTTTTTTTCCTGTTTCTTAAGAGAGTGACTTTCAGAAAATGTTCATCTGCTGTAGATAGTTTTTTTAGGCCTGACACATCTTCTTTTGTCCTTCACTTGTCAGGTTTAGACAAATCTTCAGCTAATAGCTTTTAGGGAATGATGGGAAAAATGTTACTTTGTCTGTCAAACTGTTTTCTTTGACTTTCTTCGTAGATTTAACTAAATAAATGCAAACAAATTGTGGTTTGTTTGCTTTTTAGTTTCCATTTTCTGTTAAAGCTTAGTCCTTTAATCATCCACTTTCTGTTACTGTACCCATAAATGTTCATTTCCCCTGTTTTCCATTTCTGTTTTCTCCATTAAAAGCAAATATCCCTTTTTAAACTCCCATTTATAGTCTACTTTCTCCCTGTCTCACTCTCAGTGAAGGTCATGATGTTTCCTGATGATTTAGTAACATTAAAATACAAAAAAGAGAAAAGAAATCACACACTTCATTTGTGAGTGCTTCAGATTTCCCATCAGTTTTAACCGGCCCCCAGAGAATCATTCACGCCTGTAAGTACAGTATGTGCGTGGGTGTGAACATACATTTACATTTCAGCCATTTAGTTGGCACTTCAATCTGAATCAGAGTGCGGGAGGAGCGGTCGTACTAAAGGACACTGATGGAAGCAAACGATAAAGAATGTCTTTCAGCCTCTGTCTGGTTAGTTTTAGGAAGAAAGCTACTCAGTTTGGTTTAGGAGAAAGTCATTTGGGGGATAAAAACATTTTTAACAACATCTTAAAAGACCTGTCTAACATAAGATTTTAAAGGAAATATTATCTCATGTTTCCAAGGTTCAGGTTAATCAGTTAGAAAGACTTTTGGTTTTTCTTACTTTTCTTTGATTTCTTCATCATTCAAACTCAAAATACAAAACAAGAAATACAAAACACTGTAATTATTTTCTTGCTGAGAGTTAGACGACTAGTTTGAGAGACAGGTGACAGGTAGCACTGTCATGATAATATATGAAGCTGGATCCAACAGTTTTGTAGCATAGCACAGCACACCCTCAGGTGGAAACTGTTATTCTGACTCTGTCCAAAGGTTATACAACCTGCGAGAACATCTAAAGTTTGGTAATTCCTTCCTGTGCCTGACTTCTTCTCAAACTAAAGACTTCTGCAGTGGCCCTCCAACACCTAAAATCACACTCTGATCATTATCAAAGTCTAACACGATCTTATGATTTGTTTCATAAGGCTGATAACAAATTACAGCCTTACCTAAATTACCTTATAGGCACTATAGTCCTTTCCTGCTATTGACAAGATATAAAACAAGCTCGAGATTATAAATCGGCCAGAAAAGCAGGAATAACTTGTGATATATAGAGAGCCATAACAAAGAACGCTTTTGCAGGTCTCTCTGCAGTCATGTGGAAAACTAATTACACCCCATGATTCAGTAGTTTGTAAACCACTTTTATCAGCAGTAACTCAAAGTAATTGTTTTCTGCATGACTTTATCATTCTCTCACATCATTGTGAAAGACTTTTGGCCCAGTCTTCTTTACAGCATTGCTTCAGTTCATTGAGATTTGCAGGCTTTCATTTATGCACAGCTTTCTTGCGGTCCTGCCAAAGCATTTCAGTCAGGTTGAGGTCTGGACTTTGACTGGTCTACTGCAGTACCTTGATGTTTCCTTTTTAATCATTCTGTTGTAGATGTGTTGCTGTACTTGGAATTGTTGTCTTGTTTCATGACCCAGTTTAAGCCAAGCTGTCATAGTCCGGAGTCTGTGACTCTGTGTTTATGTTAAGTTTATGATTATTCTGTGGTTTTGGTTATCTTGGGTTTTTGTACTCTTCTGTTTCACGTTTCATGTTCCTATTTCGGCGTCCCCCAGTCTGTGTTCAGTCGGTGTGTTTCCTGTTTTACTTTGAAGGTCTCTGTCTGATGTCAGTGTGTTCTGTTTACGTTTCCCCTGCCTCGTCAGCTGGGATGTCGTCCAGGTGTGTTCCCCTCCTGTTTCCCATCCCTTGATTCCTGGTGTGTGTGTGTGTGTGTGTGTGTGTGTGTGTGTGTGTGTGTGTGTGTGTGTGTGTGTGTGTGTGTGTGTGTGTGTGTGTGTGTGTGTGTGTGTTACCTCGTCCTCGTTGCTGGTTCGTCTGCTTCTCTCCGTCCGTCTTCCCGTGTATTTTCCTGTGCCTCCCTGCATCTTCATTTCTGGTTAGTTTTGTTAGTTTTGCCCAGTTTAGGTTTTCTTAGTTTCATGTTCACCCTCGCCAGTTCTGTTTGTATCTACTTTTGTTTATTAAACTCACTTGCACCAGAGCTGCCGCTTCCTGGGTCCTAAATCACTCTCACACGGCTTGCCCTGGCAACCCGTGACACAAGCTTTAGCTGTCTGACAGATGTCCTCATGACCCCTCTACCACCGTGCTGACGGCTGGTATGAGGTGTGTGTGCTAATATGTTGTGTTTGGTTTTGTGCTTTATGACCAAATATCTGCATTAACCCTTTCACGCATAGTGGTCATTACAGTGGACAGCTATTCAAAGGCTGCTTTCTTGTATTCGTGTCAGTGTTGATGGTATACTTGCACATAAACCACTACATTGGACACTGATGTGTCACTCCATACCCTGCCACCCACTGGTCAGCCAGAGGACTGACTAAGTGAACATGTAAAAAAACTATTTGAAAAGTACATGTTTAAAAAAATGAAGTTCAAAAATCTTTTTTTTTTTATGCCTAAAGATGAATAAAAATACTTAAGAAAAAAATCCTGATTGAGGTTGTCATAATTCATGCATGACAGGGTTAAGTTTTGATGGGCTTTCACACACCAGAGTGAAACGAGGGTTAAACGGATGAATGTTTGTTTCTGTTGACATCAAAAACTTTTGTCAGTTGTAACAAAATAGTTTCATCTTTCAACATCCATGAAGGGACTGGTGTTGGACATAACTTTTGGTTATATATAGACACACCCTGTGCAGCTGTCAGCGTGTTCCTGTGGTTGTCCTTTACAAATTATCCATCCATGTCATTTTAAACAGATATCCAGTTACCTCCCAGTTAGCATATGGCCTCTTTAAAATGAAGGGACTGCAAATAATTGCTAGAATTTCTATGAAAGACGAAATATGGGCTGGAATAGATCCATGGACTTCTCAAATCTGTTGTTTGATCCACTGGAGCAAGTCCTGACACTCAGGTGTGGACCCGATCAAACAGCGACGAATACTTTTGTACTTTTGGCAGAGTACATTAAATTATTATCCTAATAATGCTATTTTACAGTTGAGTACAGTTTCACTTATAATTCTGCAAATGCACAGCATGTGTTCTAGGTCATAAGCCATTTTTAAATTGTATTTCTTTATGAATAAATGGGAGAACGGTCTTTATGAAAGGCCAAGGGGCTGGAGTACATTATTCATATGAGTGAATCCATCTTTAATGGATTGATTTTCCTGACAGAGATAAAGACTTGAAAGCTTTTAGAACACTTCGCAGATGCAGAGATATTAATATTTGACTTTAAACTTTTAGCTGAGTTTTACTATGGGAAAGATTTTAAATCGAAAATCAGCATCAGCCTTCGCTAATGCCCCTGTAAGTAATTGGAAGCAAATGACAAAACATCTGGTGCAGCTGGATGTTTCTACACCGAAAAGGCACAACGTTATGACCACAGACAGGTGAAGTGAAAAACAGTTGACTTGTTAGAAGCAGGGAAATGGACAAGTGTAAGAATCTAAGCGAAGTTGAGGATGACTTAGACGAGTGAGTCAAAACATCTCCAAAACTGTAGCTCTTGTGGGGTGTTCCTGGTCTGCAGTGGTCAGTATCTATCACAAGCGATCCAAAGGAGGAACAGCGGTGAACCACCGACAGAGTCATGGGTGGCCAAAGCTCACTGATGCTTGTGGAGAACAAAGGCTGGCCCGAGTGGTCCAATCCAACAGACGAGCCACCGTAGCTTAAACTGCTGAAAACATTAATGCTGGTTCTGACAGAATACACAGAGCATCACAGTTTGTTGTGTATGTGGCGGCATAGCTGCAGATCACTCACGATGCCCATGCAGACCCTTGCACAAAAAGCACCAACAGTGGGCATGTGAGCATCAGACTAGACCAGGAGTGGGCAATCTCAGTCCACGAGGGCCGGTGTCCCTGCAGGTTTTAGATCTCACCTTGGGTCAACACACCTGAATCACATGATTAGTTCGTTACCAGGCCTCTGGAGAACTTCAGGACATGTTGAGGAGTTAATTTAGCCATTTAAATCAACTGTGTTGGTTCGAGGACACATCTAAAACCTGCAGGGACACCGGCCCTCGTGGACTGAGATTGCCCACCCCTGGACTAGACCACCGAGGAAGGTGGCCTAATCTGATGAATCACATTTTCTTTTACATCATGTGGATGGCCAGGTGCATGTGAGTCATTTACCTGGGGAACACCTGATACCAGGATGCACTATGCACTAGGGCAGGGCAATATGGCCAGTAATATTTATCACGATATATATCTGAAAATTTGCAATAACGATATAACTGACGATATAACTGACACGAGACAAAATACTTTACAACTCCACAACTTTATTAGTGCAAAAAAACCCCATCAATGTATTTTCACTTAAACAAGCAGCTGTTTTTTTTATGTAGCTATATAAAAATTTAACAGTGCAAATGCAAATTACTTGCTGACAGTTTAACCAAAAGGCATTTCCAGTGGAAACTGGCTGACATATCCTCAGCATAACCATGTATAATATCCACAAAACTTAAAAAGAGGTTATACACACAATACCATAATATTATGTTGAAACACAGTACGTATTACTCCGCGAGGCTCCCGACTACGGTAGTTGTAATGCTCTGACAATCCATCAGGCGTAAGAGACAGTTCAGACTGTAGCTTAGCAAAGTCGTACTAAAACATTTTTTGACAGATTTTTGAGCGCCATGTACCACATGAAATCGGTTCGGTAATAACGGTAATAACGACGGCCCGCTTGCATGCTCTACCAAAAAATGTGCTTTGGTGTGTATCTGATGGACGAAAGCCAAACCAGCTCCACACCACTGAAGCTGCGCCATTTTTACAAACCAATTCCGGTTCATCTGTTTCATTCAACGATCCGCTTTCGCCCTTCTCATTCTCCGTCTCCGCCATGCTTTTTCCACCATGTGTGTATGAAAACAAAGGCACTGCGCATGAGCGTTTTACCCATATTCTATCGCGATATTTCATTTTCTTATCATTGCCTAACATTATACCGGTATTACCGTGAACAGTATGATATGGCCCAGCCCTACTATCCACTCCAATCAAGCATCTGTGGGATGTGGTGGACACACAAGTCTGGCCCCTGAAGGGCTCACTTCACATTTTACAGGACTTAAAGGATCTGTTGCTAATATCTTGGTACCAGATAGCACAGCAGACCTTAAGGGGTCTAGAGGAGTCCATGCCTCGATTAGTCAGGTGGACAAATGCAATTTTAGGCAGGTAATAATGTTATAACTGATTGATATATATTGCATGGACCAAAGGTTTAGGTCCTCCTTGGTTCGATTAAGGCTCTTGATCATTCTCATTCCACTTGCTCTGTTTATCCTGATCAAATAAAGGCATAAATAAATACTTAAAAAAGAACGGAGCCCATAGTTTATAAATGAATTGCAAGTAATGTTGGTGTGTCCACATATTTGTGATCATCTCAGTTTAAATGCTCTGCAGACTGCATGTGTTACCTGGCCTTCACTGACCGTCCCTAACAAACAATATAAATGTGTGTGTGTGTGTGTGTGTGTGTGTGTGTGTGTGTGTGTGTGTGTGTGTGTGTGTGTGTGTGTGTGTGTTAACAGCTGTGCCAGCAGCCCCAGTGAATGTATCGGTGACCCAGCTGAGGGCACACTCGGCCATGGTGACCTGGAACGTCCCTCAGGGAGACACCGTCATTGGATACGCCATCTCACAGCAGGTACAATACAGCAGCCTCGTATCATCGCTGCATACATACACTGAGCACGCACGGCCAATGAACCATGCTTTTTTTTCTTTTTAAACTGAATGTCAAATACAACCTGATGTGCCCTCTCATTCAGCTGAAGGCAGATTAATTTTGCAGGGATCCAAATTATGAATTGAATGCCCAGAAAAGCTGGATCGCTGCCATGCTCAGGGCTGGAAAACTTTTCAAAGATGAATTATGTATTTCTCGTGCTCATCTCGATCTCACGAGGGCTCACTTCTTTCTCTTTTGTCCTCCTGCTGCTGTCTTCTGGGATTTATTAAAATGCTGCGTCATTCATTAGCCGGGCAGGCAGTCAGCATTCGGCTCAAAGACACTTTGAGTCATGAGGGGTGGGAAAGTTTGGAAACCTCTCGGAGGAATTTGCTCATAAACATTTTAATTCTTAAGGAGCTCATTAATGTCAAGGATGGGTACTGGTTGACGTAGGTAATAATAAAAAACCAAATCTCTTAATTACATAAGGTACAACCAAAAGAAGGACTTTCCAAGTATCCAATTAGCAAGAAAAACCTGATAACTGAAGTAATCGACCTTTAAATATCCCCCAGGAGGAAAGATCCTGCCGTGGATTTGAGGGGGAAAAGATCGCTCACAAGTAAAACATCCACAGCTGTGCACTGGTGTGTCAGCTCACCTGTGTGAGGTTAACAAAAGTCATATGCTCTGCCCGTGTTTGGGGTAATTTATCATAAATAATTAAGTAGCACAGCTGTTGTGCCATATGCATAACGGTGTGTCAATGCAAAAATGGGCTTCGGAGATGTTCATATGAAGTTGCAGGTATTTAATTAATTCAGGAAAAAAAGACTCCAACAAATAGCTGAAAGCGACAGACACATTGGTAGCACATGCTTTGTTAAAGCCATGAATTCACTCATTACTGCTGGGTCTAGTATTATAGATACTGTGTTCAGCTGTACTTCATACAGATTTCACTGTGTAATTTTAGAGTCAACAAGGGAAACTCCATACACAAAGTGAAAGCTGTCTGTGTGCCTTTCAGACAGCTGACAGTAGAACAATAGTGTATTTTGTCCTCTTTCTGACCCAAACATCTGGAAGAAGAAATACAGACTGCTCTCAGCTCACAGGTGTGGTCTTCTGCTGCTGTTCAGATGCTCTTCTGCATACCTTGGTTGTTATGAGTGGTTATTTGAGTTACTGTTGCCTTCCTATCAGCTCAAAGCACACTGGTCATTTTCCTCTGACATCAAAAAGGCATTTTCCCTCAGTGAACTGATGCTCACTGAATATTTTCTCTTCTTCAGATCACTAGTAAACACTAGAAATGGTTGTGCAGGAAAATCACAGCAGATCAGCAGTTTCTGAAATACTTAAATCATCAACAACCACGGCACATTAACATAATCTTCCACATTCTGATGCTCAGTTTGGACTTCACTAGGTCGTCTTAACCATGTCCACTTGTGTAAATACATTGAGTTTCTGCCAGCTGACTGGTTAATTAGATATTTGCATTAATGAGTGGTTGAACAAAATATGATTGTTCATAATGTATTTCTTTTTCCTTCATGAATGAATCGATTAATTGGTTACATTTCATTTAATTAAACGCTGCAGTCCTTCCACGTAGCACCTTTAAAGAACACAACTGCCACCTAACGTACAAGACGTTTGCATCACTGTAAGAGACGTTTCACATTAATTCTGCTGTTACATAACAACATTTTGTCCGTCTGACATCTCTTAAAAACCTCGGCTGCTAGCTCAGCTTGGCTCATTTTAATCAGTCTTCACCACCTACAGTTTTGGCAAAAGGAGAATGAGACATTAGCTGAGCTCTGAGTGGGAGTCGTCTCCATTAGTGGAAATTATTTGGCCAGGACTCGTCTCACAGGAGAAACATCCACAGCGGTGTCGATGCCAAACAACTCTTACTCTTTCTTTTTTTTTTTTTCCCAAGTCACCTCACATCTGAGTCAGAATCCATCAACCTTTTGGCATTTTCAAGAAAACACAGGATCGGGATGTAAAACATCTCCTGCTTTAACCTCAGAAAGCACTTATGTAAAAAACCCTTACTCAAATATTAATGGGGGAGGTGATGGTAGCAGGTGGATGCAGCGGGTATCCATGCTGCAGGTTTTATCTACCGAGCCCGTATTTTCCACTGTTAGTCATCAAAGGTTGCCTTGGATCAGAGTGAGCTGCTACAAAAGGGCAAAAAAATTCTGTTATATAAAAGGCTGCTCTGTCAATCAAGTATGTTTTCTACCATTTCTATTTTCCTTATTGCAAGAGTGGTCTCGCATCAGGCTTGAGTCTTGATTAGGATTCAAACGTGGCTGCTTTGTGGGATTATTTCATTCACAGTATCTTTCGGTGACATGCCGAGCCTTCTGTTTGTGAAGGAGAAGCAGGACGAGTGAATGTGCCCAGACAAAGAGTTGCTTCACTCATCTAAACTTGTTCCAAATCCCACGGTGCTGGCTGCCAAGATTCACACGTTACACAACCTCACACACAAACACATGAAGTAACCCAGTTTAAGTTTCTGTGTCTGAGACTCCCAGCAGTCCTGGTTTCTATGACTTCAAATATTAAACACACAGGGTTAATTGATGATTAGTGCAAGGGCAATGCTTATCAAATAAAACCTGCAGAGAGCACCCGTTTTAAACTTGTGTTGTGATGTTTGTACCAGAAGAAGATTGTCAGACTGTGACAACATCAGAGAAGAGACTTGTTTATCTGCACCACTTTCCTTCTGAAATGCATTAGGCTGCCGCTGACTTCTTTCCTGACCTAAAAATAGCGATGCACCCAAACTTCGTGCTCACCTGCAGACTTCACGGTCGCATTTTACTGAAGTAAAGGCGCCTTCTGTTCCTTTTTAAAGTATCTGAAGCTGAACCCTGACAAATCAAACTATAAGACGGCTGCCAAAATTAAAAGAAAGCTCGAAACCCCCTGCAAAAACAAGAAAATATTTACTTCCATTGTCAAATGTAGAGAATTCCAAGAGAACAGATTAGGACTTAAGAGGGTTTGTAGCAGCCAGCTGTTGATAATCAAATCCACTTGATAAACTGATCATTAGTGAGTGTGAGCACCTCTGTAAAAGCAGACATTTGGGCGTATCACCGCGTATCACCACAAAAACCTCATACCCGCTGTCAGCATAGAGGTGGAGGCGTAATGATTTGGGCAACTTACAGTCATTGAGTCGATCATGAACTCCTCTGCATACCAAAGTACTCTAGAGACAACTGTCAGGCAGTTAAAGTGTGGATCAAAGTAATGACCAACTCTAAGTGCAGACCTCGACCTGATTGAAATGCTGTGGTGTGGCAAAAGAGAGCTGTGCATAAATAAATGCCCTCAAACTTCAATGAAGCAAAGCACCGCTGGACAGAAGAGCAGACCCAAAGTCCTCTACGATGTGAGAGACTGATATGAAACACAAAAATGTATTATTTCAAGTTGTCGCTGATCAAGGTGGTTCTACAAACTACTGAATTATGGGGTTTACTTAGTTTTTCACCGGACTGCATACTTCAAAAATCCTATTTTTGCCATCCTGTAAATTGATGCAGGGATTATAAAACACTTATGAAATCAACTAAAACCAGAGACTCTGTCAATGTAGAACGTTTAATTTTACCTACCGTGAAAATATAAAGACTGACTCTCAGCAGGCACCTCAAACCTGCAGGCTTTACTTTCTTCTGTCATCAAACAGTATAAAACGCTCTTTTGCTTGTTAAGAATTAGAAAAAATCTGTTTTACTTTTACGTTTTTAAAAAGCTGAGAGGGTATTCCCATGTTAACTACAGTTAGAAAATATATATATTAAAAAGATGACCAGCTTTTTTAAAGGCAGTTATCTATTTTGGAGCCGACCTTTGTGGCACAAAAATATAAAGGAAAAAGGGGTGGCTCAAGACTTTTGCACAGACCTTTAGATGGCTGTGACAAGTGTCCATTAGTTTTTATTTCCTGGTTTAGTGTCTTACTTAAAACTGCAGAATTAAATGTGCCTAAGAGGTAAACTGACAAAGCCTGAAAATTAGAAAGTATCTTGAGTTACGTCAGCAGCACTTTTCAAAATTAGATGGATTTGGAGTTTTTATTCCAAAATGGTAACGCCTCAATCACAGCTGAGTCACTGGTGCTGATTAACGACCCTTTTAACCCCCGTGGATTCAGTATATACTTTTATATGACGGACTTTTAGTGCTGCAGGACGATCAAAGCGTCCTGGCTGACTCGCCGCCTGCAGGGCTGCCAGAGGAGCAGCAAACACCACTTTGACTCTCCACTCGAGACATCTGGAGAGCCTCGAGCGTCCTGCCAGCTTTCTATTTATTGACTCTTCCTCAGCCTTCAGTGCTCCGCAGGCACGTTCGCAATCTGGGAAACTTTCTCATTTGAAAATTGGACTAGCTGTCGCTAGATGATGCTTACCAAGCAGTTGTTAAAAAAGCCTCGTTATGACCTGTTCTGACGCCGAGCTGGTGGCTTTTTGGAATATTTGGTGTAATTGGTGTGTAATGGCCGGAGATGACAATAATGAAAAGCTTGAATATATGATGAGCCATTTTCTACAATCTCAAAAACAAGAATGCAGGCCGGTGCTTTTGTGTGAACACCAATTATCTCTGAGCAGCAATCATCAGGATGTCTGCAGTTAAAAAGAAGACAGTTAAAGGTTCCTTCATAAAGAGTCTCCAATCAGAGCAATTAAAGTCTCGCGCAAGTCTCGTGTTGTCTGGAAAACTTAGCCACACAAAAACATGATTTCTTATGTTTTTTCCATATTTGTCACGCTTATGTGTTTCAGATCATCAAACAAATTTACTATCAGAAGAAGATAACCAGAGTAAATACAAAATGCAGCTTTTCAATTATAATTTTGATTATTAGGAGAAGAAAAATGTATCCAAACTTACCTGGGCATGTGTGAAAGAGTAATTGCCCTCTTAGTGTTTCTTCTTCACTCACTTTTTTCCCCACTTGCTATGTGTTTATACACCTCTCTGCATTTAATCATTAGTTATTATTCATCTCTGTCTCTTCTCCACAACATGTTTTCATCATGTTTTTTTCCCCTTAACCCCAACTAGTTGTGACAGATGGCCTTCCCTCACTGAGCCTGGTTCTGGCAGAGGTTTCTTCCTGTTAAAAGGGAGTTTTTCATTCCCATTCTTGCCAAGACCGTACGGGTCTGATTCTCATGTTTTCTCTGTTTTCTTTGTATTATTATAGGATGTCTACTTTACAATATAAAGCACATTGAGGCAACTGCTGTTGTGATTTGGCGCCAAATAAATAAAACTGAATTGAATTTAAATTAATTAAATTAAATCTAATAACTAGCTGTGCCACACTTGGCCGCAAGAACTGCAATCAAGCGTTGCCACATGTGCAGTTTTATCAAGATCAGCACCCTTAAAGGCTAAAATCAGGTCTCATTGTGTTGGCCTAGCAATTCCAGACACACAAACACAAATGCAAATTATGCTGGAAACTCTTAGCTTGTTTTCTGTGTCCGAGGGGAATTAACAACCAAAATGCATCTTAATTGCTGTTACCATGGTGCCACGTCAAGTGGAAGCCTGCTGCAGCAGCTCTTGTGTTTCTGTTGTTGTTTGTTTTTTGCCATTTCCTTAATTTTACTGAACTACTAGTAAGTTTATTTACTCCATACACCTCTATAGTGCAGATATGTGCCTGGCAGAGAATCCTCTGCAGACATTTTTATTATTAACCATCCATTTTCTTCCTCTTATTCAATTCAGGGTCCTGGGACTCCACCAGTCTTTATGTTCACGTAACATGAAGGATTTGATTTGTGATTGTTATTTTGAATCCACATGCACAGTGTATTTACATATTACCAAATGTGCCCTTCTGAATCCAGAGCTCATTTTAAAGATATGAAGTGTAGACTTTGGTGGGTAACCTTGTGAAAATGTTCTTGCCTCGATTCTCGCGCCCCTTATGGATGTATGCTGCTTTGTGTTGTCTTTCCAGTGACTTTGTCTTCTTGTGCAGGCACCTTTTATCACTGGACATCTTTAAATAAACACGGTGAATGTGATCTTCTCAGTGCTAAAGCAGCTGAAAACTCAGCTATTTCCCCGGGGAGGTGGTGGAGACAAAAAATGGAGCTAAAACTGATTAAATTGTGGACTTGAATTAAAGCATGGCTCTAAATTAATAATTATCTTGTTGTGTTTTACCTTCTGATTGCAAAAATGGAGATGATAATATGTCTGTGTTGTGTTTACAATTTATAAATCCACCCATCCCCAAATTTTCACTAAAGACAGCTGTTAAAAACTAAAATTTATCTCCACAGGGCCACCATCTGTTTACCTGCTGATCCAGAAGGTGACATTTCTTCATTAATTCTGCAGCTCCTTATACTAATAGAGCATCTCTGCCTGAACATGTGTTTTTCTGTTTCTTTTGAATGACTATTGCTGGTGTTACCTTGCCTGCAGACCTAATTTCTCCCACTGGGACTGTATGGGTGTGAGGTGAATTTCTATGAGGCGAAGCTGCTTGTTACTGCAGGGATTCTGCTTGCATTTCAAGTATCTGCCTTTAAATGTGACATAATGATGATTTTTTTTCTGGTAAATTAGTTTAGCAAAGTTTACTTTAAAAGAAAACAGAAAAGATTCTTCTCCTTTTAAGACAACACTATCTGCCTCGAGCAAGGTACGAGGCCATTACTGCTTTTATTAGATCATAATACTTAAGCTGTCAGCCGGATACGCTGATCAGATCCCGAGATTTGATTTAAATTTGCCGTAAGTGTGGCACATTAATGTCTTTGTGTGTGCAAAAGCATCCACCACATGTGGCACGTGTTCCTTTTTTTTTTTTTTTTTTTTTTTAACCTGTCCCGTTTGGTTCTTTTGCCATCAGAATTATTGTCTAAAGGCGAAGAAAGATGCCCAACGGATTTACTTTACCAAATGGACCATCCCAGCCTTGCCGTAATGGTCCATCTGATTCACCTTTTATTGTTTATTTTATTTTCACTTGCTGAATACGGGACAGACTTGACTGGTGGAAAGAAAGGGGAGAAAGAAAGAGGGAAAGAAAAAAAAACAAAACAAAAAAAAACAACCTGAGAAGAGGGACGGGGAAAAAGGGCAAAAAACAAAAACCAACAGAATAAGCAGACAAAAAAAACAAAATACATATCAATCACCTGGATCACCTGTTGAGAAAGAAAAAGAGAAAGCAAGCAGAAGAAGACAAGAGTAATAAACAAGATCACAATGATATATGGGAATATGACAGTAAATACTAAATATTAAACATTATGGTGCAGCACGTGAGATCGACAGCGCACAGTGTGCTTTGAGGTAGGAGCTCAAAAGGGTGTAGTTTGTGTGTGTGATCACCCGTGTGTACACCTGTGAGCATGAACTCGCTTGTTTTTAAAAGGTTCCTTCATGTAATGATCTGCTAGAGGGTGTGGGGGGCCACTGCCCCGACCTCCAGGGCATGAAGCAGGTATGGAGGAGATCAAAACTCCAGACATCCAGAGGCCCCCAGAACACAAGAGACCAAGGAAGACCAACAGAGGGGCAGCCGCGTCACTATCCCAGAAAGAGCTGAGGAGAGTCCCAGATGACGGGTCACTCAGCAACCGCGGAGCAGAAGCCGGGGGGGGGGTTGCAGTGACGTGCCCGTGAGCTCCGCCGGCAGCCAGCTGCGCCTGAGTGACCGAGCCCCGGGCCGAGAGGCCGAGGGCACCCCATCCCCGAAGTGGCCCGAGCGAGCCCCAGGCTCCAGGCCCCGACAAGCAGCCGCCAAGGAGTGAGCCGGTGGGTACCTGGGCGCCCAACCCCGGACACAAAGAACCACCAACGCACCGATGTCTGAGGGCGTCTGCCACCGGCAGGGGAAGTGGTGGGGGGAGATGGGCCTCCAAACCTGTGGCACGTGTTCCTAATGTGTTCACGTATCCTGTCTCCAGAGGCAGGACGGCCTGATGCAGCGCTCCATACGAGAAGTGAACACGTCCAGCCGCTGGTGTGTGCTGTGGGACCTGGACGAAGACACACACTACAGTGTCCAGGTGAGAGAAACACACACACGCACGTAACTCTGAATCAGATATCTGCGTCAGTGGATGATTTGTGGTGAAGTTTAATAGCTTGTTACCTATTTAATGATAGCTATTTAATAGCTAATAGTTAATTAGACTGATGTATAGATTAGTTGGATGGTATCTTTTTCTAAAAGGCAGGTGTGTAATGGTGTAACTAACTATTTTTATTGGCTATGTAACCCATAAACACTGCCATTACAAAAGGTCTTATGCAAATGTAGGCTTACAAAACACAAAATAGCAAAAGAAGAAGAAGAAGTTGATAATTCAGAAGTATTTTGGAGCAGTTGTGAAACCCAGGAGGAGGAATGACATGCAGGACGCACCGTGAACAGAGCTGAAGTGTTCAGCCCACAGCTGTACACCAGGAAACAAGAAAAAACTCTGGAAAACCAGGAATGATGGCTGGGAAGTTTGAGAAATGCAATAAGGCAATCTGGCAAATTTAAGGAGGTTTCTCACGTGATGTCTCACTGCCAGAAACCTCCAGCAACCACTTGCCAATCAGTTGGGGAATACACACTGCTCCCTAGCAACCAGTGTTTACCGAGAGGGGGTGGTCTGTGTCTTTAGGTCTGTGTGAGTGAGGCCTAAGCTTGCTCCAGTTGCCTGTATTTTTTCCATATATTCCTACAAACCACTCACTGTTAGACAAGTGGTAGTGAAACTTGATAATGTGCGATGTGAACTGAAAATGGAGAAGTTTCAAAGAGAAGCCAGCGTTCTTCAAAAGAGGCAACTTTTGTTTTGAAGGCAAACCTTCTCCATTTCTGGTCTGTGTCACACTTTTCACAGTTTCACGGCGCCTTAGAGAGCAGGTGTTTGTAGGCAAGCCCATCACTACAATTCAAACTACGGCCACAGCAATCTGCTAGCAACCAAATCAATCACAACAAAGTTTTTGCCAGGTAGATGGGGAATATTCATTTTTCCTTAGTTACAGATGGTTGCTGGGGGCTCACAGGCATGTCTGCCAGCTTGCACATTCTTGATATTATTTCAAATGTTTCTTTTAGGCTGTTATGATAGGAACAGTTGAAAAATGATGGAGGAAAACAGGCAGCAAGTGGCACTTTTGCTTTAGCCACGTATCCAAAAATGGTGCACAAGTTAACATCATGTGGTTAGCGGTCACATGTCTACAAAACCTCAAAAATTAGGAGATTGATTACTGATTGAACACGGGTATGATGAAAAAGCAGTTGAAAACAGACAGGAAGTACGTCTGACTGAAGTGCAAGACTGGCTGAGACTTCAGAATAAAACAGGAAGTGGCTAAAGCAACAGAGGAATAGAAAAAGGAAGGAAGTAGACTTGACATCGGCCAGCAGGATAAAATGGGAAACAACTAAAGAAAAACCGTCTGTGTCCTCCTAACTTTGCAAATTTTAAAAAGTTGACAACAATAATGGAAGGTAACGCAAACCATGTGGGTCAAACAATAAAGTTGTCCTGTATTCTGCAAATGTTGCTGCAAAAGAGCTTTAATGTCTTCAGATTAATGCTCTTCTCTGTGCACCTTAAAAAAATGAAGCTGAGTCACAAGAGTATGTGTCTGTCCAGGTCAGGACAATCTTTTAGATGTCAGACCAAAGAATTTTCAGCTTGTTGCAAAAAGGGACTGATAGTAGTGAGCCATAAGGTAAGAAAATGTTCATCATGTTTGTACAAATAGACCTGAGGTCTAAATGATATATGAACAAAGCTCCACATTTAGAAATAAAACTGGACGATTTGGTCTTTTTAAGTGCTTTGAAATGGAGATTTTTTGCCTCTGTGTATGGAAAAAAGAGACCTATCATCATCCTCTTCTTCTTTATTTTCATTCTGTGAGTCAGCTAGAGTACATTTACATGATTCACAGTTTAAAAAACTGTGACTGGTCGTTTATAGAGCTCCTCAGTTCATCCTCTGTCTGAAACAAGTAGTTTTACCTCCTGCTCTTGAAGACCTACACCTTGAAAGCTCATTTTAGCCTGTTTCATGGACATGCAGTGTAACATATAAATAAATCCTTGATGACCTGACACAGCTTGTTCCGAAAATTAAAAAAAAATATTGAGAGGAGTATAATGACTTTTTCAACTTACACATTTTTAGAAAACACATTTACGCCTTTATTTAAAACTTTAACATCATTTGTCAATTCTGCCAAGAAGAGCCATCAAATATCTTTAGCTTCAAAAATCACCTATTATACTTTCTGCCAGTCCATTCTAATTGGATGGTTTCCTGGCACAGACCCCGCTTTTAAGCCCAGTCAAAAGATTTTCAACAGGATTGAGGTCGGGCCTTTAGGAAGGCCATTCCAGAAGCTCAATGCTAGCCTGCTTTATCTATTCCCAAACTAGTTTTGATCTGTTTGGGATCATTGTCCTGATTTGAGGTGAAGTTGAAGAATTTGGAGGTATCTCTATCTTAGGTAATAATAATGATGGTCCACGATCAACATTATTTTCATGATGTAGCAACAAAGTGGTGACACATCTGAATAACTTGTACTTATGTACATTTGTTTGAATTACTTGTCTTGGAATCTGCAGTTGTTTAGAAATGGCTGCAAGACCTTCACAACCTTCCCAAATCTACAGTTCTTCTTCTTGGATATTCACTGAATTCCTTGGACTTTCCCATTGTTCCGAGTACTGGTCAGCCCAATGAGTGCCGTCAAACAAATCCTTTTAATACTGCAAAGAGAAACTACCAGCTGTACACAGTCATGATCACTAACGAGAAGTTAATAGGCCTTGTGAGATAAAAGACATCACAGAACCATCAGCACCACTTGGTAAAAGATTTAAGAGAGTGTATGTACATTTTTGAGCCTGTTTGGATTAGAGAAAATCCAAAATAAATAGATAACTGAATTGAAACTTACTCACTTCTTGTTTTTCAAAGCCATTAAAGACTTATGCTGTACAATCATCCCAGCCTAGAAATAGAACAGTTCTAAATAATTAAAAGCCCAAAACTACCGCGACATTCATGCCTATGATGAGTGGAAGTAAACTTCTGACCAAAACTGTATATCTATGTGTTACTCAGTGTAATGAAGCTGAAAGCTGATTATAAACTCATATTTTAAGCACAAGTCCATATAAATGTAAAATAAATTGATATTTTCACAACCTGGCAACCCTACAAATTGCTTATCGGGGGCTGAAAAACACTCCTGAACCTCTCATAAAAACATTAATTACCATTTTAATTATGTTAATTATTTCGGTGTCATTTAATGCATGGTTAGCAAATAGATGGATCATCTGCATCACAGCTGAGAAACTTTCTTAGACGATGACACGGCATTTTTTCTTAAATCAAGTGTCAGTATTTGATTAACCTAAACAGTGACACGTCTCTGTTCTGAAAGTTTAAACTAAAACTGCAGCTCCTCTCTGAAGGGGGAGTCTCTAATGTGACTCCATTATCGTGGTGCTATTAAAATTTTTATGCTCCATTATAGCCTAATAGACTGATGCAGACTGCAGACTGTCCTTCAGCTGCAGGACTTGCTTCAATGTGCTCGTCAGCAGACAGATGTCCTGCGCAAGTGTCATTGAGCAATGCATTGCTGCCCAGTGAGGTCCAGAGGGGGCTGAATCTGACCTCTGACCTCCCTTTGGCGGGCAGGGAGGTTAAAAAGTAAAGGATGAATTTCCCAATGGAGTTGGATGTTGTTATCCAGGATGAGGGGACAGATTAGGGCTTGCAGAGGACACTTTGCAGGCATCAGACTGTAGAATTAGAGGAGAACAAACACACTAAATTCAAGGACTTACTTCATAAACTCCACAGAAAACTTGCTGCGTACTGCCGTTGGCTGTGTTGTGTAGGTGGAGAGAGCATCTGTGGCACAATGAGACCTCGTGTGGATGTAATTTTATCTCTGTGATTGATTTATTTCCCTGTGTGTGCGTTAAACTGAGTGCTTCCTGTTATAAAACTCCACTGCGGCTCGATTTGAATGTGAAACACCATTAACACGTGTTTATTTTTTACACAAAGCCTAATTTTATAAGCTTTCCCAGTGACTGAAAATGTCCCCAAATGAGCTTATAGCTCAAATTTATATTCTCTCTGTTGCCTTTCAAGCTTTTACTCAGCGTCCTCCAATGATCATTCAGGATCACAGCCAAAAGCCAAAGCACCGCTTGCTCACTAAATATACCCTCGGCAGCCAGTTTCTTACCATCGTTACATAATGTTGTCCTCTGTTAATGCCACTGTAAGAATGCACCCAGTGTTTGTGCTCAGCTGTCACCAGCTTGGCTCTACCCTTGCTTAAAAATATCTTAACATTCCTTCTAAATACTTTTTTTTCCCTTGTTGGATGTAGGTGCAGTCCGTTGGGCTGCACGGTGACAGCCCACCCAGCCGTGCCGTCCACTTCAGGACTCTGGAGAGGACCGACCACTATCCAGCCGGAGTCCTGGACCACCGTGAGTACTCATAAACACACTCCAGAGGGGGGCTTCCAAAAGTAAAACACATGACATGCCGTGTTACAGCAGCACAGACACAAATGTGAGGTATTTTATTGTTGCATGAAGTACGCAGAAGTTTGGTGTCTCAGAAACGCTGTTTTAAGTCAAGTTTTCAAGGTGTGTATGCACATGTTAAACACTGGCAATAATAGTCTAAGGAGCTTAGAAAGAAAAGCGTCTGGACTTTAAGACAGACAGAAACTGGTTCATCCCAAAGACAAAACTCCTAAACACAAACTTAGCAACGTAGTATATGCTGTACAGTGCAGCGAGGAACGCTCAGACCTCTACATTGGAGAGACCAAACAGCCACTTCATAAACGCATGGCACAACATAGAAGATCCACCTCGACGGGACAAGACTCAGCGATCCATCTGCATCTAAAGGACAAAGGTCACTCTTTCGAGGACGCCAATGTTCACATTTTGGACAGAGAAGACAGATGGTTTGAAAGAGGACTGAAAGAAGCCATCTATGTCCACTGTGAACGACCATCTATGAACAGAGGCGGTGGTTTACGACACCGTCTGCCATCTATAATCCAGTTCTGAGATCCCGTCCCAGACACCTTAACGCCCACGCACATCCTGGGCCTTCTGACCTCAGGAAATCACATGATAGGGTAGGGTTAGGTTTCACAATGAGCCCACCCGAAACCCTGGCTGATTGTGAGCTACACCCGTTTTCACACCTTGGCTCATGTGATTAGGTAGAGGATCATCAGGGGGTCCATTGTCCCTCTTGGGGGAAAACTCCCACAGGGTTTAAATCTGGGACTCTCCACCATTTGACCCTAGAACTGAAGAAGCTTCTCAGATGAGAGGTGAAACATCTTCAAGCAACTCAAAGAAGTCCAGACGCTTTTCTTTCCAAGCTCCTTAGACTACAATGACCTGGATGACTGAGAAACTTCACAGACACCGGCAATAATAATAAAATGATGTAGTTGTAATGTTGTATGAGTTATTCAGTATACAAAAGTCTTGAGCCACTCATTTCTTTATGTTTTACTTCCAAGGCATCAGACTTTCTTTGTAATTTGCTTCTTGAGCAATAGTTCTTTTGTATCTTTAGTTACTTTGTTATTAGCAGCCTATCATAAAAACACCATTTGTTTCCATTTCTTTGCTGAATCTGTGAAAAATATCAAAGATAACACAGTTTGACAGACAGTACAATAGTATTTTTGCACCAGCAAGGTGATTCCCAAAGAGATATAGCTCAAAGCTTGGCATATCTCAGCGTGGTGTGCACTGTGTCCTTAAAAAATTTGATGAAACTGAACAAGTGGAGGACAAAAGAAGTGTCAGGCCTAAGAAACTATCTACAGCAGATGACCACTATCTAAAAGTCACGTTCTTAAGAAACAGGGGAAAAAAATCCAGCAAAGACCTGACACTGTCAGGTGAGGCTGTATGCAGGCAGGAGTGGAGGTAAGGAGGACCCAAAGTGCAGACTCACAGAGATAGAAGGTAAACTCAAACTTAGATTTATTGTAAAACAAAACCAAAAACTAAACTTAAAATTACAAACCCAAACAGGCTGACAGGCAGAACACACAGCATGATCACAACACAGACAGCGGAAAACACAGGGCTTAAATACACAGAGGGAGCAATCAGAGAATGGGAGGCAGGAGGGAAACACAGCTGGGACAAATCAGGGCTAACGAGACAAGGGAAGCAAAATCAGATATATGAACATGAGACACGGACTTTCAAAGTAAAACAGGAAACATAATACAGAGACGCAGACTTGACAAGGGGATACAGCTGACAGGGGAGACAGAGCAACTATAGAACACAGAGACATAAACCATAAGACAGAGAACTCAGCCAGTGGTGTTGGAGATCTTGTCAAAATTGATTAATTATAAACAAAGACAAGTATCATCAGATATTAATCCACCATGAAGTACCATCTGGAACTGCACCTGATTGGCACCTGCATCATTTTTCAGCATGACAATGATCCCAAACACACTGCCAATGCAGTAAAATCATACCTGGATAGAAAAACTAACAGTTGAACTCTATCAGTCATGGATTGGCCTCCCCAGAGCCCAGACTTCAACATTATTGAAGCAGTGTGGGATCATGTTGACAGAGAATAGAACAAAAGGCAGAAACAACCAAAGAAGAGCTTTAAATGTCCTTCAAGAAGCCTGGAGAACTATTCCTGAAGACTACTTAAAGAAATTACAAGAAAGCTGCCTAAAAGAGTTCAGACTGTGCTGAAGAATAAAGGTGGTCACATGACTGACTCTCTAATGAGGCAAAAACAGAGTCATTAGAGTTGTACAAACTCTGTTTTTGCCTCATGTTTGCATGTTTCAATAAATCACATTTTCCTAGAAAGATATAAAGAAAGGGCTGACTCAAGACTTTTGCATAGCACTGTAGTATAAGGGTGGAACAGCAGCAGTAAAAATAATACCTGTAAAGTAGCCATAGCAACTACAAACATCTGGGGAAAAAATCCCATTAAGTACTGTGTTTACAAAGTGTGACAGAGTACATGTTACTCCTGTGTGCCTCAGAGCTCCACTGCGGTGGCCATTAAAAACACATCAGTGAGTCACACTGTTGTACTGACTCACATGTTCCTTTATTACCATGAAAACAACAGCAAATGTGGATCAATCCGCTACTGAAAATAGTCCATATTAAATGTACTGTGAGCCTTTGATTTTTTTTTTTTTTTTTAATGGGATTTGCTGGTAGAAGATAGAAGTGTAGTATATCCTGTTGAGTAGAGTTTGACCGGACCTGTCTTTGTCCTCAGATGAGCCAGCGATGGAGGGCCTGGGTATGACTCCACAACTGGAGACTGGAGAGCTGCTGATCATAACCACTGTGCTGCTGCTGTGGGCAGGTCAGCTTGCACCACAGACACCATCCAATGGACACTCTCAGCATCTCTTCTGAATAATTCTCATTTCTAACTCCATTAACTGCCTTAATGTATACAATAAACTTCATGTGTTAATTTAATATGACCTGAATCTAGTGCTTGAGAACGCAAACTCATCTTTGCTTTCCACACCGCCAGCCGTCATCGCCCTTTTCTGCCGGCAGTACGACATCATCAAAGACAACGACTCCAATGGCACCAAGGAGAAAGCCAAGCGGCCGCTGGTCCGAGCCACTTCCTCCTACTACAATGCCTCAGCTGGCAGCTCGCCCATCTACCACAACGGAGCCGTCCGCAGCAGCAGGGTGACTCATTTACTAAAACTTCCTCCTCTTCCTCCCCTCTTCGTCTTACTGCAGCACTCCTCTATAATGCACGCTCGCTCCTGGCTGCCAGGAGTATTTTGTTTCCTCTGTAGAGTCTTTGTAGTTGCATCAGAGATCTCCTAGCAACTAGAGCTACTGCCATCACGGCTAAATATAAAACACCCGGGCTGAAAACAGAGAGCAGCGCAAACGCTCGCTCAGTTGTTGCTGAGCATCTCCTCGGTTAAAGCGAGCAGGCAGACGATTTGTTTTTGTTTTTGCACATGCGAGCAGCTTTAATTAGACACACCAGCTACAGGTGTCCTGGTTGCAGCGCCCCCTAATGGCCACGTTTCATTTATCACCCATTTCCTCATCTGCAAGATTACTGGTGCAGAGAATAACATCAGATAGAAGAACATTTCTTCACTTGTGGTGTTGAGTAGAGAAAGCAAGGCTGCACGTTCACGGCCTCATTACAAACTCTCAGAGGAAGGTTACAACAAATCATAAAACTTTAATCATTAAGAGGAAGGAAACAGAAGACACAGATTATGTGAGTTAATAGAATAAGTAACCATCCAGCAGCCTGGATCCGGTGCTGTGAAAAAGTAACTGTCCCTTTTATTAAATCATGTATTAAGTCAGTGACATTTACCAGTCTGGAAAGGGTTAAAAAGTCATTTCTGAGTCTTTGGGACTCCAGTGAGCCTCAGTGAGAGTCATTATCCACACATGGAGGGGACTTGGAACAGTGGTGAAGCTTCCCAGGAGTGATCATCCCACCAAAATTACTCTAACAGCTTCGATGGCTCATCCAGGAGGTCACAAAAGAACCACAACATTGAAAGAACTGCATGACTCACTTGTGTCAGGTCAGAGTTCATGATTCAACAATAAGACAGAGACTGGGCAAAAATGGCATCCATGGGAGAGTTCAAGGAGAAAACCACTGCTGACCAAAAAGATCACAAAGGCTCGTCTCACATTTACCAAAAACATCTTGATGATCCCCAAGAAAATATTCTGTGGACTGAACTTTCTGGAAGGTTTAAGTCTAGTTACATTTGACATAAAACTAACAGCATTTCATAAAAAGAACATCACAGCAACAGTCAAACATGGTGGTGGTAGTGTGATGGGGCTGCTTTGCTGCTTCAGGACGACTTGCTTTAATTGATGGAACCATGAATTCTGCTCTCTACCAGAAAATCCTGAAGGAGAATGTCCGACCATCAGTTCAAGACCTGAAGCTCAAGAGCACATGGTATGCATCAGGACAATGGTCAGAGACACACCAGCAGAAATAAACAAAATGTTTTTGGAGTGAAATCAAACTCTGGATTTAAATCAGGTTGTGGTGCTTTGCACTGACCTTAAACAAGCCGTTCATGCTGGAAACCCTCCACTGTGTCTGAATTAACACAATTCTGCAAAGAAGAGTGGGACAAAATTCCTCCACAGCGATGTGAAAGACTCATTGCCAGTTATTGTAATCTGTCTGGATGGCACAACCAGTTATTAGGTTTAGGGGGCAAATACTGTTTACACCGCTCTAGTTTTGAATGCGTTTGAATTTTTTCCTTTAATAAATGAAGTCATCATTATAAACTGCATTTTGTATTTACTTGGATTATCTTTATCTATTATTAACATTTGTTTGAGACATTTCGAACATTTACAGCTGGGAAAACAAACAAAGAAAAATTAAGTTTTCTCCAAAAAAAAAAGTAAATCAAGGTTTCCAGATATTCAGGAGAGTTTATGACACTTCATTCTGCCTTTTTCCTTTCACATACATACACTGATGAATATGCTGTCTCCATCTTTTGGGTTATTGAATACTTAAAAGCACTTGGAGTGGTTAATAAGACTAGACTAACACTATATGAATAGAAACCCATTAAATTCCATTTAATGTCCACTGTTAAATGGTGAATAGGCTGCAGCTGCTAACTGAGGTAATGGGAACAAATGTTTCTAGGAACTGTTTAGTCTAGCCGGAAAAGTAAAAATAAAACTATGTCATTACAGACTGGTGACAAATTAAAGGAAAAAATTTGCACAATAAAGGAGAAAAATAAAAAAATTTCTGAAGTATCCCTTAAATGGTGTTTGAGGTTTTTACAGATGCTCTTTATGTTGTTTTTTTAACCCCACCTACATTTCCTCAAGAGCCTTTGCCTTCTGCCAGGTCACCCATTGTAAACAAGTCACACTGACTTGTATATCCAGGCCTTAAATGAACCTCCGTTGATGTTTCTTCAGCATAGTACAAAAATGTTTTGGAGATAAAGTCAGAGAAGGTGTTTTTCCACAGTCTGCAGAGTCAGATTGCAACTGAACAGGGTCAGCTTGGAATTCACATGCACTCTTTTTTAGCCCTTTTCAACTAGTATGAACTCAGCTCAACTCAATGCGGCTCGGTTCGAGTCAACTCTGTTTTGGTCGTTTTCTATTGCGTGTGTGGTCGAAAGTCCTGTGACATCATTTGCATGCAACACAAACTCCACAACTAAGGAAGATGTCGACTCGACGGTGTACCTGCTGCTTGGTGTCCGGCTTTTTGTCAGACTCGGGCACCACAGTGGGGGTTTTTTGTGTGTGTGTGCAGCCATGTCCCTCATTGTCAGGTTGCAAAAATGGTGGATTTTCGTGAAGCAGATGCTCTCATGACTCATTTAACTGCAAAATGACCTTGGTGCTCAGCAGCCTTGCTTTTACAAGGGGAGTACTAGTTAAATTGAGTGTCGTGTTGCACAGAGATTCATGCTCATTTGGTGCAGACTGACTCAGATTGATTGCATGCTGGAAATCTGTGTTTCTGAATTTGCATTTAGGATCATTTGCAAACTTTTGCCAAGTTGTCTCAGAGTGATTGCAGTCTGTTTTGAGACAGGTAGCCTCCCTCCAGGCAATCAAAAGTGGTCACGCTTTTGGTGTCCCAACTACTTGCAGCACTCGATCATGAAAAAATGCAGTGCAATCACCAGTTTTTCTAGTTTTCTAGTTCAATTTTCTGGTTGCGAAGAGGTTGACATGCTGTTTTTACTTTAGTGTGACAGAGACAGTCAGTTTGGTTTGGGAAAAGTTCACAGCTTGGGTTAAAATACGGCCCTTCACAATGCAATGCCACTGAGTCCTTTAAAAGCTTCTATGTGACATGATGAGTTTGAAGTGAGAGACAGCCTGTGTGACTCTAAATCATAAATGTGGAGTTTACAGATTTCTGTCCTCTGCTGTGCTCGGTTTTAAAATATTTTCCTTTAATCCGTCGCCTGTCTATATGTATAAGAGAATGTTTGTGGAGAGAACGTCCCGGAACATTTTGGCAGGGCATCTGTCTGTCGGAAGCTAATTCACACTTCCTGTTCTAATTGGCCTCTCCCGCTGCGAGAACCTGCGACTTCACTGCTTGTGATGTACGGGTCAATTGACCGCCCACTGCGCGCGGCTCGCACTGTTTATTCATACAGGACGGCTTCCAGTGGTGTCAAAGCGAGAGAAAGGCAGCGTTACTTTGAGCGTTTACGGAGCTGAAACTGCAGCGGTGTTTTCAATTATAAAAACACCACTCTTATCTTAATTTAGTCTTTTTTTTACTGGCATTTCTGCAGCTTTTAAGTGTCCTTACAGTTTATTAGCTACTTCTCGTGAGTTTAATCCTTTAAAAAAATAATTCATTTAGGGCAATGTCTACTTTCCTGGGGACATATTTGCACACACAGATTTCTGCAGAGGTTTAAATACTAAAGCCTAATGATGGATTAAAAATAAAAGCATCCTACTTTAAATAGGTTAGTCTTTAAATAAAAGGCTCCTGGGAGCAGTTAGTTCTCTGCTCACTTGCGCTCATTGACTGGCAAGTAAATCTCTGACATGCATGACATGCTGTGGTCTGTGATTCACGTCTCAAGGTGTGCTTCTTCTGTTTCAGCTGCACAGGGCCTCCTCCTCCATCAGCATCATCAGGGTCTGAGATGCGGGTGCCGGATCGGAGCCTCTTGGACAAGCGAGGAGGATTTACAAACTCAGTCTAATCTATTGTAAAATATGGGCAGCGTAAGGAACCACTCCATGCAAATCAGACTGAAATGAGAGCGAGGAGCCGTGCTGTGGAGACCGTGGATGGCTGCTGCTCTCTAGTGGCCAGAGACTCGGGGGGCTCAGAAACAGCTGGAAGGAAGCTGGACTAGTCTGAAGTGCAGCCAAACTAATCTCCCATTTTCTCTCTGATGTCAAAGACTGAAGTGTGAATATTCGCCAGCATGTCGGCCCGGCCCTGCGCCAAGTCCCACTCGCCTCAGACTCATTCGTTTTCAGCAGACGTTCTCTCATCTCGCTGAGGTGTTCAGCCATCCCTTTTCCTTTTTACCCGCTGTAGAACCACACATTTGAAATCCTGTCTGATATTTATTAGGATTTATTCACGTTACTTTCATGTTCCGTAGTTAAACATGCACAGCATTAGCATCACGATTCAAATCTGTACATAGGATGAAGGTGTTTGTAAAGCTAATTCACAGAAGCATTTGAATGTAGGAGATGGTGGTGGGGAATTTACATTGTAAAAAGATTCATAATTAGTTTAATTAAATCATGTCTTAATTTTACATTGAAATTGTGTGATCGCCTTTTAAATTTAGTTTAAGCGTTTTGTTTTTTCAGAGTTTCTCAAAACAGAAATGATGTGAACAACCCTCAAGATATATCACCTGAAGTTTCCAGCAGCTTCTCTTGTTGTTTTGGATTTTGTTAAAAGTTTTTAGTTGTATCCTTTTTTCTGTTTTGTCCCTTTGACTCTCTTTGTTCTGACCAACAAAGCCAAATCTAAGTTATCTTCATCTGAGCCACTTAAAAGTACAGCGCTAAACCTTGTCTGTCCCTCAAAAACACCTATTTTTACAGCTTAACTTACACTCAATGGCCACTTCATTATGCATGTCTGATAAACTGCTCATTAAGCATTAAAATTTCTAATTATCCAATCAAGCAGAAGCAACTCAGTCCATGTAGACATGGTCAAAATGACCTACTGAACATAAGCTCACCAAAGCTGGACAATAGAAGATCTGAAAAATGTTGCCTGGTCTGATGATTCTCAATTTCTGCTGAAACATTCAGATGGTTGAGTCAAAATTTGGTGTAACAACATGAAAGCATGGATCCATTCTGCCTTGGTGGTGTCATGATGTGGGGGATATTTTCTTGGTACATTTTGGGCCCCTTAGTACCAACTGAGCATAATTTAAACACCACAGCTTAGAGCATTGTTACTGACCATGTCCATCCCTTTATGACCACAGTGTACCATCTTCTGATAAGACACCATGTCACAAAGCTTAGATCATCTCAAACTAGTTTCTTGAACATGACAATGAGTTCTCTGTACTCAAATGGCCTCCACAGTCACCAGATCTCTATCCCATTGAGCACATTTGGGATGTGTTTGAACAGGAAATTCAAATCATGAAAGGCCAAACCAGTGTACCTAATAAAGTGTCTGGTAAATCACACCATTAACAACATGAACTCTAGGTAAAACCATTTGCGGTTGTGTTTGCCAACAGAAAACAAAATGTGAAGCAATTAGAGGTACTCTCCGAACACCAGACATCCCTGGACGTTGTCCTCTGGGCTTTTTAGAAAGACGTTTCTTTACATCTAAATTTGTTTATAAAGTGTAAATTTAGTAAACATCTACAGCACACCCAGCTGTTTGTTCTCCTCCTACAGAACTGTTCAGTTTTTAGTGAAACTCGCACACCGGAATGACTTGATCCTCGTTCCCAGTGGATCTTAATTCTTATTGGTTTGTGCAATACAGCCAACCACTGACAAGTAATCTCATAAGAGTAACCCATGTTTTGGGATGGATGACGTATTCTCAATATACTGGTTGCAGTATATTGAGTTTAAAGCCTATAATATATCTGGATAGATGACAGCTCATTGCCATTATGCACAATATGGACACTTAGTGAATTTTCTCATGCCAAAAGCCAAATTGTCTGTCTTTGGAAAGGTCCTCTGAAAAAGCTTTTAGGCCAGTGTACATAAACTGCATCAAATGCTATTATCTGCAAGACCATTATTTTCTGCCATGGGTTCATCAAGCAGGAAATTAACATGAAATGTTGTCAGTGTGAGCCTACTGGTGCATTAGGATGATTAGCAGATCACCAGCTAATCAATAGGCACCGTGTGCAGGAGTGCAGATGTTATCATCAATCAGTTTTCGCATCAGTGCACGCAAACACGCGACACTTTTGCTGCTCAAACAGAAAAATCCTTTTGATGCAGCTAAGACTGAGTTTGAAGCTTTTATCTGCCATGTTTTATAAATGGACTTAAACAAATATCAATTTTGATAACTGCTGTATGCAGATTGGACACAAGGTGGCGCCTGAACTCCATCACATACAGTTTTTTGTTCTGCAAGCTGCAGTGGTATTTGTGCGTCTGCATCTCTGTCCATGCAGATAGAGGATCTAAGACAAGATCATAGATCTAAAATGAGCTTTTTGTTCTTTGGTTGTTTTAATGCTATTAATGTACTGGATTGCTCTGATGCTTAAAAAAACTTAAAAACATGGAGAATCTCTTACAAAGTTTTTTCTCTAAGATTTCAGTAACTTCAGCGACTATGAATCTAAAAACATCTATTTTTCAAAGCAAGAAAGAATTTAGCTTAATACTATCCTCTTTTCAGAGGATCATTCATCCCATTCTTCACATGTTAGCAGATGAACAACACCATCAGAACCTGGCCTCCAGTTAACGAGAGGCAAGGTCTGCATATCATTCAAAAGAAGCATATATTTCTGCTTCATTTGAATAAAGGGAAATGTCACTAATTCACCCCACACGGAGCATGATTTGCAGCTGTAAGGCTTTCCGGGTCAGAGGTCACAGGAAGGAAGACCTTCCACCTCAGGCACGTGTCGACCTTCTGAGTTAAAAGTGAAATATGTTCCTGCAATGTTTTGTCCCCTCCTCCTAAAAGCAAAAAGACAGAGGAGTGGAGGAATCCTCAGCGACTGCGGAGGTAAAGGGCAGGTCGCCCTCACCGACAGTCTGAAATATCACGGCTTGCCCGGGGCTCGTCATCCTCTTTGATGCTCTGAGGGAGTCTGCGACAAGTCTGTGGTAATATTGAGGCAGAGGAGCGAGGGAACAGGATCGATCAAGCGCTGTTGACTGAATCATTGACTGTGGATAAATCCTCTTCTTTAATGTTGTACTCACTCTCCCATCACATTTCCTCTTTAAAAGGGGGGAAAAAAACATCCACTTTCCTGCAGGTGCCAGGGATTCATTCTCAGTTAATGAGATTTTAATCTGACATACATAACAGCACCCTCCACACTGACATTTAAAGAAGTCACTAAGGTTTGCCTTTAAAAGGTGTTCGAATGTTCTCTACAGTACGCTCGACCCACACACATCCTGGCCAGATATGTATTTTTTAAATTATTTTATTCCATCCAATTAAAATTCGGTAAGGGACCCTCACATGTTTCTCAAGCTGAAGTGAAATTAAAGATCAAATTAACAATCTGTCATGCCACCAGTCAAATGATCATATAAATAGGCTAAAATATTCCCAAACCAGCACACGCTGGATTTTAAGGCGTTAGTGGACTGTGCTTGCCCAATGGATACGCAGGATACACTGTGTAGAGACTGCACGGTATCCATTGTACACGCTTATACACTTAATTGTAATGTGCAATTTATTTCTTCCAATTAAAGAGTTGTGCCACCAGATTTCTTTCGTTTACTCCAACATTTGTTTATCATGTAGAAAAAACTGAGATGTGTTGTGGAAATTGCTCTTTTTCCCTCATATTAAGGCTGATCTCAAGGATTAAATGTGCTGTTAAACTTCTTCATACTGACAGAAATGGGACTTTCACTGGTCTGAGTTTGAGAGGATGAAACCCACAAACATCCAAACTCCAAGTTTCTATAAGGTCTATAAGAACAGAATATAACACAGCTTGATACTGAGGCATTTCTTTAACTGCTAGATTCATTTATACAATTACTTCAAATTAGTTTCTTCCAGCTCTTCAGTCTTCATGCTGTGTTTTGCCTAAAACTCATTGACGGACAGAAGAATTCAAACCCACAAGCTCCAGAGCCATCTCAGCAGACTGTCAGACATACTTTTGAAGAGGTCTTCAGTTTGTATTTATTTATTTTGCCTTAATATTTATCAAATCTCTATATTTTTTTCACCATCAGAGACATTTAGTAAAGAAAATAAAGCCGACCAATGTTCTACCGGTCAAAATATTTAGTCCTGAACCTCTGAAAGAGGCACCCAACCTCTTGAGTTTTACAATGTAGGATTTTTCAATTAGCAAACTACCAATCTTAAACTTGTCACAAGAGGCTACAGAAGATTTCTGTCTGGCAGAACTTCCCTGAGATCTTTTCAATCTTTCCTGTAGGTGTAGGACTTCAAAATTAACTGGGATGCTGGTTGATGGATCTCTCAATTGATGAAGATAGATCAAACTTTATTTTGTCCAACAAGATACTTCAAAAGTGTTCAAATCCCTAAAGGAATAGTTAGTTACTTCTAGAAGGCCTACTGGGGGAAATCTTGTTAGTAAGGGTGTCTGCCTTATTTTAATGGTTGTCACCACTGTGTAGTTTTTCGATATGTACTTAGGTGTCAGAACTCGTCATTAATGGCACATGAGATGTTGTGAGATGTCGTCTTTCTGGGGGGAAAGAGGTAAAACTCTTAAACGTCCAGCAACAGGAAGTGTTGCTGGATTGAAACCACAACTCTCCTGGGAGTCTTATAACATTTTGACCTTGCATGCCTGCATGAAAACCTTGCAGAACTATTACAAAATATGTCTAAAATGACAGTGAAGCATCCAGTCTCTCAAAGAGAAAGAGCTGTTTCAGTGTTGAATCTCCCAACACATTTGGTCAGCCCACTCAAAATCATTCAGAGCCAGGGACATTCAGCTGAATGACTCACTGTGCCGAGTCCAACGTGAAAGGAGGCATTGTTGCCAGGGAGAAACACATCATGGACACAGTCTGAGGAAGGCAAAAGATTAGGAAACTCTTCATAAAGAAACTGCTCAATTTTCACTTGCGTAGGAGGAATCAGAAGTAGCCAGCATCGCTAAATGCAGTCAAACTGCAGTGCACATTCCTCTCATTGAGATATTTGGTCATGCCAGTTGGTGGCTCTTTGAAACAAAAAAGCCTTGTTTGAGAAGAAAGGATTTTTTTCTTTATTGATGTTAATGTTGCTCTTCTCCTTTCGGATTCAGAATGATTGTAGAGTTGAGATTCTCAGCTGACTGGCAGGTATCCATTGAAACGCAGCTAAAAGAACTTCCTGTCTGCACGCTGAGAGGCACAAAGCCTGCCAATGACCCAGGTAAATGTCAGGACACCTTTTGTTCAATGGGAGAAGGTTCAAGAGTGGCCCCTGAAAGGTCTGAACCATTATTTCCCCCATTAAATGAAGGTTTTTCACTTTTGGACCCCCCTAAAAGTCACTAAGAGCGCCCTGGAGAATCAATCAGCGACTGCAGGTAGTCATTTTAGTGCATCCGCATTTCAAAAACAACCTCAGGTTTAACGACTTCCACTCGCAATCAGCTGTACATCAAAAAAACGTTAAATAACAATATATTAAATTAGTCAGACCAGCCCTCTCATATCAATAATTGAACTTTTCCTTCCTCACAAGTGGTCGATGTGATTAATTTCTCCAGCCATCAGTTAATTATCTTCATACTTACCATAATTATTAAAACCCCGGCGGGTCATTGTGGGGCCCTCTGGTCCCAGTGCACTCTAATTAAAACTCATCAAAAGGACATTATTTTGAAACTTGTTTGTGCAAACTGGGCGAATAGCTGATAATTCCCACTTAGAAATTTCTCATTACTGACACTGGCACTCAAGCTCATGGGACTGAATAGATGCTAGCACTGCTAACACATGCATGACAAGGCCGGATTATGGCAAATGTGGTTAAAATAAACCCCGAAAAGCCCATCAAGCACACGCATGATGTCATTATATCTAATTCAAGCTTTAAAAATGTGAAACATCCACTTTATATCCTCATTTAATAAATTACAGAATGAAAATATGAGTTTGTTTGCTGGAACCTACAGCAAAGACAAACTATTGTTTTGTTTTTAAGTTTTATTTACTAGAGGGAAACTTTTAAAGCAATAAAATCAAGTAATTGAAAAGCACAAACAGTAAATAAGATATAATTGGTGTAAAGTTTTCTATTTAATTTTAGGGAATTTGTGAGTTAATGTGACAAAAAACATCCATAACCTTTCAGCATGTTTTAACTCAAGTGGTCTCACCAGCTGAGGAACATACTACAAAGCAAGATTTATGGGTCAGTGAGGTAAGCTGATCCTAAAGCCTGACTTTTGAGGGTCACAAAAGTGGCCATATTTTTACCCGAAGAACTGACCTGACAAGTTACCTTTCAAAATTGCCTGAAAGAAAATCCTGTAAATGCACTATAATGTATCTGTGTAGGCTGTGCAGTATAACACTGCTCATGAAGCCCTAGTGTAAAGCTATGATACAGTCACACTTGGAAAAACAGTTGTTGGGGGGTCATAGTTTAGCTTAGCGGGAGAGCGGCGGCCTAGCTTTGAGTCTAACCTGTGGTCCATTGCTGAATGTTTTCCTGCTCTCTCTCTTCCCCACTCTCCTGTCTATCTTCACTGTTTATCTATCCAATAAAGGCAAAAATGCCACAAAAAAAAACCAAGCAAACAGCAGTTGGGGAACACAGCTGTTGCCATCATATGCAATGATGGACATGTGCAACTTGAGATCTTTTTGTCTTTTAAATGATTGCTTCAAAGATGGGCACTCTGCATCTTTTTGTGAGGTTCTGAAAAACCTAGCTCATGATAGGAGACACTGAATAATCACAGGTCATTTCAGATCACATCAGATGGGCCCAGCTGATCGCACACGTTCAATACGAGACTTGCAAATCTACCAGATACTACAGGGAGTGCAGAATTATAAGGCAAATGAGTATTTTGTCCACATCATCCTCTTCATGCATGTTGTCTTACTCCAAGCTGTATAGGCTCGAAAGCCTACTACCAATTAAGCATATTAGGTGATGTGCATCTCTGTAATGAGAAGGGGTGTGGTCTAATGACATCAACACCATATATCAGGTATGCATAATTATTAGGCAACTTCCTTTCCTTTGGCAAAATGGGTCAAAAGAAGGACTTGACAGGCTCAGAAAAGTCAAAAATAGTGCGATATCTTGCAGAGGGATGCAGCAGTCTTAAAATTGCAAAGCTTCTGAAGCGTGATCATCGAACAATCAAGCGTTTCATTCAAAATAGTCAACAGGGTCGCAAGAAGCGTGTGGAAAAACCAAGGCACAAAATAACTGCCCATGAACTGAGAAAAGTCAAGCGTGCAGCTGCCAAGATGCCACTTGCCACCAGTTTGGCCATATTTCAGAGCTGCAACATCACTGGAGTGCCCAAAAGCACAAGGTGTGCAATACTCAGAGACATGGCCAAGGTAAGAAAGGCTGAAAGACGACCACCACTGAACAAGACACACAAGCTGAAACGTCAAGACTGGGCCAAGAAATATCTCAAGACTGATTTTTCTAAGGTTTTATGGACTGATGAAATGAGAGTGAGTCTTGATGGGCCAGATGGATGGGCCCGTAGCTGGATTGGTAAAGGGCAGAGAGCTCCAGTCCGACTCAGACGCCAGCAAGGTGGAGGTGGAGTACTGGTTTGGGCTGGTATCATCAAAGATGAGCTTGTGGGGCCTTTTCGGGTTGAGGATGGAGTCAAGCTCAACTCCCAGTCCTACTGCCAGTTTCTGGAAGACACCTTCTTCAAGCAGTGGTACAGGAAGAAGTCTGCATCCTTCAAGAAAAACATGATTTTCATGCAGGACAATGCTCCATCACACGCGTCCAAGTACTCCACAGCGTGGCTGGCAAGAAAGGGTTTAAAAGAAGAAAAACTAATGACATGGCCTCCTTGTTCACCTGATCTGAACCCCATTGAGAACCTGTGGTCCATCATCAAATGTGAGATTTACAAGGAGGGAAAACAGTACACCTCTCTGAACAGTGTCTGGGAGGCTGTGGTTGCTGCTGCACGCAATGTTGATGGTGAACAGATCAAAACACTGACAGAATCCATGGATGGCAGGCTTTTGAGTGTCCTTGCAAAGAAAGGTGGCTATATTGGTCGCTGATTTGTTTTTGTTTTGTTTTTGAATGTCAGAAATGTATATTTGTGAATGTGGAGATGTTATATTGGTTTCACTGGTAAAAATAAATAATTGAAATGGGTATATATTTGTTTTTGTTGTTGCCTAATAATTATGCACAGTAATAGTCACCTGCACACACAGATATCCCCTAAAATAGCTAAAACTAAAACAAACTAAAAACTACTTCCAAAACATTCAGCTTTGATATTAATAATGAGTTTTTTGGGTTCATTGAGAACATGGTTGTTGTTCAATAATAAAATTATTCCTCAAAAATACAACTTGCCTAATAATTCTGCACTCCCCGTATATTAAGAAGCATCCCAGATGTGGCCACCTGGTCTGTGTCATTTAAGACAGCACTGATTCCATTTTCTGGGAAGACACATGAAGCTGTCTAAACAGCATAAAGAATAAGGCCAATTTTCAAAGTAAAAGACCCCACCCAGACTACTGCTTCTAAAATGCTTCAGGTTTCATCTGGAGCCCTGCAGAAGAACAAGAACAAACATTAACATTAACTCATTGTTCAAAGTCTAATTGTCCTTTT
The DNA here is from genome assembly GCF_013358895.1 of Oreochromis aureus. Classification (NCBI taxonomy): domain Eukaryota; kingdom Metazoa; phylum Chordata; class Actinopteri; order Cichliformes; family Cichlidae; genus Oreochromis; species Oreochromis aureus. The sequence continues at coordinate 21,115,088 of NC_052963.1, read as the reverse complement.
TACGGCAGATGGTCGTCCTCCCTGAGCCTGTTTCTGAAGGAGGTTTCTTCCTGTTAAAAGGGAGCTTTTCCTTCCCGCTGTCACCAAATGCTTGCTCAAAGAGAGTTGTGTAATGTTGGGGTTTCTTTTTAATATTTTGGGTCTTTACCTTACCCTAATATAAAGCACCTTGCAGTGACTGCTCTCAAAATGATATTGACTTTAAGTAATTTAATTACATTTTGTGTGTAATTATGTTACATATAAACATAAGTAGAATGTAAAATATTTAATTTAATGGAATCTATTCACACGACATTGACTTGACTGGTATACAGTCAGTTTACACCAACCATATTTTCCTTAACAATTAATCATTTAAATAAATAAACCCTTGATTTTATATGTTTAAGTTGCATTAAACTCGAAATTATTACCTAATATAATATTATATTCTGTTTTTGTATTTTTATTTTTTTTGCCTTTTTTGATTTTTGTCTGTACTGCAACTTCAATGCTGAATTGCTGGACAGGACCACAGCTAATTCTTATGATCTGCATGATTTACTTTTAATTATAATAAATCATAATTTATAATTGTAGTTGTAATGTAATTTTAAAATAATTTCTATAGTTTAAGTTTTCATTTCATTGATGACTCGTCCACTCTTTTTTCTTTTAATTTAACTTTTTTTGTCCAATATGTGTGAATTTCCTATTTCTTCAAAGGCTGCAGACTTTCAAACCGCATCATACTGATACAAAATATCAGCACAAGCATTTTTCAAAGACATTCAGTCCATTAAATGACATTCAAACACCTTTTTGCTATTTATTCATTCAGTGACTTGTTTTATTTTATTTTATGACCTCATCATTTATAAAGTAAGCCCAATCTATGCTATTTTAAAGTTTACTAAAAACAGGGCGTAAAAAAACCTCATCTTCTTTTGAATTAAGCAGAAGGCAGTAGTTGACACCATCCCTTGACATCCTCCACACATTTCAATTAGCGTGCAGGCGGACGCTGCGGTGTGGCTGGCATCAGCGTCCTAATCCTCCGGAGAAAAAAGGAGCATTAGTGGTCATATGCCAACCAGATTTGTCCCATTATTCATTACAATTAATTGCTTCCCCGTACTCTCGGCCTTTCCCATGAAGACGTCTCGGCTGCAGATTGTAATATGAGCGCAGGACTTAAAGCTGTCACTCAAATCTGGCTGTGACCTTTCAGGAGAAAAGGCTGTTTTTCACCCAGTTTGCAGGAGCCGACTGCATGAAGGTTAATGCGTGTGTGTGTGTGTGTGTGTTCGTGTACTTCAGCCTCTGTGAGGACGTTTTGGCTCGGTCCAAGTTGACCCAATGTTTTACAGCCGCAGAGTGAAAAGTAACACTTAGGAGAAAAGCTCTTCTTTTTTTAACTGAATGAACTCTTGGTTAGAAATATCCATAAGCTACCGAGATGTTACGGAAGGAGTGCGACATTTAAAACATAGGTCTGCTGTGAGGTGTTCCTAAAAGTAAAAATGTCACCATCTGGTACTTTCAGCGGCTGCTCTGGAGCTTAACATGAGAGCTTTGTTCTCAGTTGTCAGTGAAATTCAGAAGTTGGTAGGTTTTTGAACAAGGAGTTACAGAATGTGTACATTTTTCAATAGTCTGTTGTGGAACACCCTGTAATATGACTGAATTCTTCTGAAAAACTACCATATAAATAAAAGAATTGTGAGAGAATTGTTCTTCCATCCATGTGTACATGTACAATATGAACCTATAGCCAGCTACTAATTAGCTTAGTTGATCATGAAGACTAAAAAAAGGCAAAAAACTGAACTGCTTCAGTCCCAAAATAAAAAAAGTCACTAATTAAGTGCACGACATGCATGAAAGACATGAAGACTAGAGCAAAGAAAGTTACTAAATGTGTTCACCAAAATATATGCATCCATCTATTTTCTGCTGCTCTTCTGGGTCTGGCAAGTCGGGGATGAAGTCTAAACAGCCCATACCTCTCTTCCCCGGCCACCTCCTCCAGCTCCACCAGGAGGAAACAAAGGTGTTCCCAAGGTAGGCAAAAGATATAATGTCTCCAGTGGGTCCTGGGTCTGCCCTGAGGCCTTCCCCTGGCAGGATATGAATAAAACACCTGACCTGCGGGCCATCTATGCCCTTGTAATCGCAACAGCTATGTTGTCAAAGGTGAATTAACCCTGACAAAATCTCCCAAAGCAAGTTGGTCCTTGAGAAGCCAGATAAAGACCATCCATCCATTTTCTTCAACATATCCGGGGCTGGGTTGTGGGGGCATTAGCCAAAACAAGTGCAAACCTACAACTCCCTGGCTACCTTCTACAGGTTATCGAGGTGAACACTAAGGGTTTCCCAGGCAAGCATTTTCTGTGTCTACCCCAGGGCCTCTTCGTTGTAGTGCGTGCCTGGAACACTTCACGCAGAAGGCATCTGAGTCAGATGCCGAAAAACACCTCAACTGACTCCTTTTGATGTGGAGCAATAGTGGCTCTACTCTTATAGATGGGATGACAGAACTCCTCATCCCATCTCTAAGGCAAAAGCCTGCCACCCTTCATGGAAAGATCACTTCTGCCACTTGCAAACCGAATCTCATTCTTTCAGTCACTAACGTATGCTTGTGACCATAGGTGAGGGTAGGGGTGTAGATCAGTGGGTAAACTGACAGCTGGGTTTCTACACTCTGTCTCTTCACCACACCATACCAACACAACGCAGCCCCAAACCATCTCTCAGACTCCCAAGAGTCAAATGAAGACCTATTCAGTGGGGAGTCAGAGTGCTCTCAGTGGCTGAGGCCCTGATGGTCCAATCCCAAGTGGCTGTATAAGATCATCTCTTGGGTGTGGAAGGAGACTGAGCTCGGAAAGTGCCCCATCTGGATACTGCATTGTCCATTTAGGGGTACTTCAACTCTCACGTGGGCGATGAAACTATGACCTCAAGGGGTTTGACTGGGAGGAACAACGTGCCAGGCCTGAACACAAATGGTGTTCTGTTATTGAACTCGCATTTTGTCCATAATGCACCTTCCACCTTCAAGCATAAGGGTTTCCATACATGCATGAGGCACAGCATGGTTGCAGTAGTGAGTTTGACACCAAGAACTAAGATACTTTCATCACCTCAGCAAATAGCTCAACATCTTTTTATTTGGCAGACTTTTACATTGGATGGATGCAACCCCCAAAGGCATTTGTCCCTCCCCCTGGGAATATAGGTCATTTCTATTATAGTTTTGTCTATAGTTTGTCAGTCTTCTGGTGTGTCACACTTCTTTGTCACAGTTTTCCAAAACCAAAGGTGACATCTGTTCAGTTAGTACTTAGATAAAGGCAGGAAAAATCAATCTGGCAAGTTTCAACTCACATTTTTTACCACTTTTTGCAGAATAACCTAAATTCTAAATAAGAATAAAACAAGGCAAACAGGTCCCTGTAAGTAAGCTCTGCTGTACTCTTATCACATGGTTTCTGATATTAAATAACATCAAATTCAAAAAACTAAAAACAAGGAAAACACTTCTGGTTTAAAATGCTCACTTTCCCCTCACAGGCGCTCACATCCTCGGCTGCTGTGACGCCAGCTTTGACTGATGCTTACCAGAAACACAAAAACCACACAAAGCTCTGCAAGCAACCAGATACATTTAATTAGATAATTGCTGTTGTTTCTTTTTCCACCTGGAGACTGGATCGCTGCATTTTTACAGAGCTGGTGAAGAGAAAAGCAGTGAGGAATATGATTCTCTTTGACCCTGGATAAGGCTGTAATTTCATCCAAAGGAGACAATCAAGCATCAGGATTTAAGTCGCGCTGCCCACGAGCTATTCGGGTTAGACGGGCAGCGGTGGCAGCCTGAAGGGTCCTCAGTGTCGAGGTATTGTAGTCGAACCCCCACGTGACCACACACTGATACACCGCAATAACAGCTACAGTGTTTTGGGAGGAAAACCTCCAGCATGACTGTGTGAAGGGAATAAGAATAGGCCTAAGTGAAACTGAATACTTGTTGTTAGTGAGCATGAATCACACCATAAAGGCAGTAAGGACGGAACAGCCTGCACATGCTTCTTTTAGATTATAAAACCTGAGGAGAGGCTGGTAGTGAGAGAAGATGTGCTGCCATGTGGGAGGTGATGATTCAGATACTGTTTAACATGAAATATTTTCATTATTTGGGACTCTGTGAAGATTCGGGGTTCAGCATCTCACCCAAGGACACCTCAAAAATTGAAATCAAGAAAATCAACCACGTCATTAATAGACAATCCACAGTGTAGCTGTGGATATTGTAAACAAGTGGTAAACGTGGCCCGGTCCCAAGTATTTTTTTTTTTAACCGTGTTGTTTCCATTCCAAAGTGACCTTGGTTTTTTCCCCTTAAAATGGCACACTGTCTCACACCGTTTAAACATTGGAACATTTTTTAATGTTCTATTTTGACTAAAATATGGGTTCCTGACATCTGCAAATCATTGCACTCAGTTTTTATGAACATTTTACACAGCAGCCCAACTTTTGTGGAAATTTATTTGTAATAAAATGATACGATACCATCACCATACTTCGCTCATGATACGATGTTAAGATTTTTAACGTTTTGTGCATTTTGCAATAACATACTGTGATTTATCACATTTTCTTTTACTTAAAATTATGTAGTTTAAGTAAAATATTGTCAATATCTGTTTAAACATGCTGGAAATCTGTCTACATTTGTAAAGTAGAAAATAATTACTTTCAAACCTTTGTCAATTTCTCCAAGTGACTGCAGTCAGTCCAAGTAAGACCTTTTGCAGAAAGGTTGACTCCTATCAGATGACCCGTGCAATCAAAAGTGCAACACCTTCGAGATCTGGGCAACCATTTAGTCACCACAAGTTACGATCGGTCGCAGCACGTGGAAAAATTCACAACAATCACCAACAGATTCCAGGAGGCTGCTGTCCTATTTTTACTTGTGTAACTGAGCCATCAGCTTGCTGTCAATCAGGAGGAAGCTTTGTCATGTTTGCTCTGCTAATGTTATCTCAGCAAGGTAGTGCACTGTTATTTGTGGTATTTCCAGAGTGTAATTTATTTAATAAAATATAAATATTTAATATTGTAAAATATAAAATTAAAATTAGTTATACCCCGCCCCCCCAGGTATAACTATTAATGGCAATGATAGAGTACTAATTGCTTCTAGCTGACTTACCTTTTATCTTCCTATAGAAGCAATAAGAGTGAACTTGCAGTGAAAACTGGAGGTTAAAGCTCTAAGAAGAGCTTTCATATGAAAGAAAACTGTTTTACTTTACTGGCCTGGTACAGGCCAAAGGCTGAAATAAAGCTGCTCTTAATCTTACAACTGTTGCTGGATCTTTAACCTCTTCAGACTTCATGTTCTTCTTGGGACACCTTGGAAGTATTAAGTTGTGCCAGAATCCTCTTCTCCATTTCTACCAAACATTCTTTTTCACATCCACACGCACCAATAAGGAAAATAAACACTCAACATTTTAAAGGTTTTGTGTTGTGAAACCTTAAAATTTCATCATACAGCTAATAATTTTATCTTTATCTTTAGCTACAAGGATCCTGACTTAAGATGCAGAAAGACAGTGCTGCGGAGTCACTTCAGCCAAACAATCCTTCAATGGGATACAGAAAATTACACCCCCCCCCAAAAAAAAAAATCTAAGTACAAATCTTTATACTAAAACACGAAGTAATCGGCTTCCATAAAGAAAAGACCCTTATATGTAACTAATAAGAACCCTTCAACTTCCGTCAATAAGCCTCTATTTCAACAAATCAGGCATACAATCCACTTTTTCATGTAATAAATGTTTTATAAATGTCTTTACATTCCCAACATGTTTTCCTGTTAATGTTTAACTCATGTAGCTTTGTGAAAAAGAAGACTGTCATATTATAGGCAGAACAAGGCACATCATACATTCATACAGTGAACTGTCTTTCGACTGCACTCAGACAAAGTCTGCACACGAAGCATGCTGCACTTAAAAACATCTCATTTAGGTCAGATATGTGATTAAAAATCATCAGCTTGCATGCAGGATTACACAACAGTTTGGTGGATGTGCGTTAATACAGCGTTACTTCAGGTCTTTGCTCTCGACCTCAAGCACAGAAACAAAACAAACTTCAATCTTATAGCCAGTAAAAATAACTCATAGTTCCTTTGAAATCCTGTTTTTATAATTTCCTGTTTAATCTCCGAAAGAGCAGATGACACGGATAAAAAAAAAGAATAAATAATTATAAAAAATATACAGGAGGTGGCTGGGGAGAGGGAGGTCTGGGCTTCTCTGCTTAGGCTGCTGCCCCCGCGACCCGACTTCGGATAAAGCGGATGAGGATGGATGGATGGATGAAAAAATATACACGAGGAGACCAGAGTGACAGCATCCTCAAACAGTTGCGCTGAAGATGAAGATCGTCATGTAAACCTCAGTAGTGGAAGTAGTGCAACCAATGGAAAACACAGCAGATCCCAGATGAGCCTAAAAATAACTCATCTGAGAGGAAAAAACCCCCAAAACCTGGCTGAAGAAATACTTTAAATATGTTTAACATCACCTGACTTGTGCTTTTAACGTGCTCAGATCAGAGAGGACACGCAGAAACCATCACTGAGGTTTTGTCTAAAGGTCCAACATTTCCTACCAGGAAGTTTCCTTGAAGAAAAATTATTTTAAAAAAAAGAAAAAAAGGAAATTTGGTGCTAAATAAAATAAAAACTGGCTCTTTTTTTAAAAAAGAGTGGCTCCATTTAAACACTACATTATGTTAAAGGCTCTTATGCTAAAAGGCCCAGTTTTAGCTGGAGCTGACTTTTGTCCTTATTTGATGGTGACACTTCATAAAATAAAAAAAATTCTCCTGCCTAAAACAGTTCATCCACGTGAAAAAAGTCAAGTCTACATCTTTAACTTGGAGTTTTGCAAAATAAAAATCTCCAGAATAAACAAGGAGCTTTGGAAGTACAGAAACTAGCCTTTTCCACCTTTTCAAGAGTTGATGCTAAGCTAAGCCAAGCTAGCCAAGGTTTTTTTCATGTTAGAAAGTTTTTCCTTTCCACTGTCACCAAGTGCTTGCTCATAGGGGGTCGTTTGATTGGTGACTGGATTATTAGATGGATTATAGTGTTTACAGTATAAAATACCGTTCTTGTGATTTTGCGCTATGTAAATAAAACTAAATTAACTACAGCAGTGACAAACTATCACTAATTATGTCCTCAATATCTGTCAATATCAGTAAGCTTTGAACAATAAGATAAACTTGTCACTAAAATCTGCAATAAATATTTCCATAAGAAGGAGTCAATTTGCTATCAGTCTGTTTTTCTCATAATACAACTATTAACTGTTAAAATAAATGAAAAACACATATCGGTTGTATTTTAATTTATCTAATAAAGTACAGATATTTGGTCTCCCTGTATCGATACAATATCAGCACACAAAATGCCGTGATACTACAATGTATCGATTCTTCCCCCTCTACATTTCATGGATATATATTGGATACACAAATGGATTTTGTTTGATTGTATTTGATTCATGTGGACATTTTGCCTCAGCTGAACTATAACTTTAGAAACTGACAATCAAGACCTCACCAATTAAACGTCTCTGGCAGCGCCTCGGTAGCAAAATTGATAAATTGCCACTACAATTACCAAATACCCGCTTTCTTCATCTTCAGTCTCGCATATTCGTCTCTTCTGGCTGAAGTGGCACGTTCGAGTTCTTTTCTTTTTATTCTGCTGCCCGCATGCTGTGGACCATTTAGTCATTTATGAGTTGACTGATACAGCTAATGTACGATGACTAAACAACAGCTAGAAGGTAAAAGGCAAAAGCATCTTCCTCAAGCAGCTGCTAAAATCTTTTTTCACTTATTAATAAAACTTGAAGAGCATGATTATTTCTGAGAAACGTAAATGAAGCGCTCTGTTTTCAATACTTGGAACCAAATTGCTTTTTTTTCCCTTCTTTTTCTAGGAAACTTCACATTTACCTGTAAATTGTGTTGCGTAAAGCAAACCCACCTGAAGATGGTTTTTACACAATAATCAGTGTCAATCAAGGAGTGCTGGACAAAGATAAAGTCAAAGTATTAAAAGTGCTGCGTAAAAAGACAGTATAAAACATTGTGTGTGTGGTCTGAGGCACCAGATGTTAAGACTTTGGACATAACAGATGAAATAAACAGACACATCTCAGCCTCAATCATTAGATACTGTTTCACCCAAAACACACAGGAGTGCTTGATTTGGCCAAATTCATCCGGCTGCATGCTTGATTGCAATATTGTCATTCAAATAGCTCCATTTGCATCTTTTTTTTGTGTCATCATCCGACTCAGACTCCGCCCCCACTTCGGTCCACCGACACCGGTTCCCTCTGATCCAGAGTCTCCTCTGCAGTTTTCATCAGAATGGCCAGGCGGCTGTCCGACACGTGCCCCTTCTTCACGGCGCTCATCAGCTGCGGAGGGAACAGCAGAGAACAGAGTACGTGGCGTGTAGGACAACGGCGGGAAAGGTTAACCTGTCAAAGCGAGGCGGGCCGCTTTCCTCGGGCAGAAATAATTATCTGCAGGACGAGGAGGAAACCGCCTGCCTGGCAGTGAAAGGCTTTAGAGCTCACCGCCACATCCCTGAGTTTGAGAGGCAGACGATGAAACCATTTTTAGTTTTCATGTGTTAAAGCTGAACAAGGTGCGACTGTTTTAATGAGGTCATGTAATCTTCTCCAACGGCAGGAAACAAACAGACGATTTTAATGTTCTCTGACATGATTATATATTCTTCTTAATCTTAGTGTCAACAAATTGAGTGCAAAGCAATGTTTTAATGGTTAAGATGACGTGCTCTGAAAATGCTCTCACTGTTTTTTCTTTTTTATAAATTTAGAGACGAAACAAAAATATTTAAACTCCTTATATTAATTCTATTAAATTGGTTCAGGTCAAAGATGCCCTTATTTTAAGGACTTTATGTACTGCTAAGCAGCTTTATCTATGCTAACTTCATTAGGTACACCTGTTTAACTGCTCGTTAACAAAAAATATCTAATCAGCCAATCACATGGCACTAACTCTGTGCATTTAAGCATGTAAACATAGTCAAGGTGGCCTCCTGAAGTTCAAACTGTGCAACAGAATGGAGAAAAAAAGATGATTTAAGTAACTTTAAATGTGGCATGGTTATTGGTCTAAGTATTTCAGAAGCTGCTGATCTGCTGGGATTTTCCCACTCATGCAGTTCTAGTTTTTCAGAGAATTCTCTGAAAAAGAGAAAACATCCAGTGAGCAGCAGTTCTCTAGGTGAAAATACCTTGTTGAACCCTGAGGTCAGAGGAGAATGACTGGACTGCTGGGAGCTGACAGGAAGGCAACATTAACTCAGATAAGCATTTGTTACAACCAAAGTATGCAGAGAGCATCTCTACAGCAGCAGAAGAACACACTGGCTGCTGCTCCTGTCAGCTAACAACAGGAAACTAAGGCCTCACAAAGACTGGACAATACAAGAAAAATGTCGCCTGTTCTGATGAGTCTCGATTTCTGCTGCAACATTCAGATGGTAGGGTCAAAAATTGATATGAGCAACATGAAAGCATGGATCATAATTTGTTTATGAAATCACTATATTTAGTCATATTTGCATGGATCTTTTCTTTTGTTTTAACTAACTGGGGGGTCTCTTCCTGTTAAAATTGAGTTCTTCCTTCTCACTGATTCATGATTCAATTAAATTTTATTTATACAGTGCCAAATCGCCAAAACAGTCACCTCAAGGCGCTTTATATTGTAAGGTGAAGACAGAGACAAAACCCCCAAAATCAGATGACTCTCTATGAGAAAGCACTTGGCAACAGTGGGACGGAAAAACTCCTTTTAAACAGGAAGAAACCTCTGGCAGAACCAGGCTCAGGGATATGCTGGATCTTTGGGTTTTTATTTGTAACATTGTAGTGGCTCCAGTATATAGTGCCTGGAGATGATTCATTTGTTGGTATTAAAAGAAACAAAAAACCAAAACTTGAACGCATTAGCTGGGACTATTTTCAGCTAGAGATTAACGCACGCTTGATTCTCTGGTGACACGTTCAGGACGGTGCAGCAGTGGCGCACTATGGCACAAACTAATGAGATATAACAGTCTTTAGGTGTTAGCAGGAAGCAAGTATTTGTTGACAGTAAGAAAGATATCTTATCATCTTATCCACCACAGATAAAGTCACCTGGTTCAGTTTTAACACTTCTTGGACCTTTTTAGTTCATTTCCCACCTCCAGCCATAGTTTTCATTAACCGGAGAACTGGGTTAGGTTTTGTGTGAGGGTTAAAACATCAATTTCCTCCTCACTACTTTCTGTTTGTTGTTCGCATGGCTAGTCAGGCGAGCAGAAACAAACACACAGATACAGATGTCATCACAAAGGCGACAGCAGCTCTTTTCACTTTTAGCTTCTCTATCGTCCGAACATCGGCTCGCTCGCAGCAGAGATTGCTCGCTAACAAAGGTAGTCCTCTGTAATGACTCTTCTCTGGATTCGAGTGAGAAAGTAATTTAGCGGCAGACGGACGTGTGGGCTCCCCGGACACTCCTCAGGCCTCATTACATGAGTCGCTGACAGAGCCTCTCCTCTCTAATTAGCTTCATCTAGCCTGACCTGCCGCTGCTTTGGACTTCACACTCTCGGTTTGCAGCAGCGGATGTTTACTCACTTCTCAGGTGGACACGGGCCTTTCTTTTTTTTTCTCTCTTAATGACAGGATAATTTAAGTTCCAGCTCTCCTGCATGTATGAGGAGGAATATGCTGCGTTTATCAGGGTAATAATACTGAAAATGACAGGCAAGAGAAGAGGAACTGAACCTTTGACTTTTGGTGATTTTACTATTAGAAAAACTGGATTTGTACACTTAGAGGCTGAATTCATGTTAATTCCAGGCTCAATTTCCCACAAAAAAAACAAAGAAGAAAAAGGCTGAATCCGTGTGTAATAGATCACGCCCTCGAGGGCTTCCATTATCCAGCCTTTGTGTCCTCAGTCATATTTGCTCTGCTGGTTTGAGAAGAGCGGGCACACTCACAGAGGTGTTGGGCATTAATGCTTCTTCTTATCAGACACACACCACACTGCATACTGTGCATGTGTGCATTAAAAAAAAATCATTTTTATTTGCTTTTTTTTTTTTATTTTGTTCTGGTATTTTGGATTTTCCTGTAAAGGTTTAAAATATAAATACAATAATATTTTAAGATTATTTAAATATTTGCAGGAAATCCTGTAGCTGAAATCTGCAATCCAAATATTTTTCAGTTTTTCCATAAATCTGCATTTTTAATTTTTTCTGCAAATGATAACAAATATATTTGCATGATTACAGCCTGCCACTTTTTTTTATTTCCAGCCATTTCCAGCTGTTTCTTTTTGCACTGCCTGCTAAAATCTAGAAAAAACAAAACAAAATCCAGTCCACCACCGCATTTAGGATTTGTAAGCTGTAACTAAACTTTTAAGACGTGTTTCTATGTAACATCACCCGCCATTTTTTTTTTTTAGGTACACCTTGCTAGTACTGGGTCAGACTCACTTTTGGCTTAATTCTTCATGGCGCAGATTCAAGAAGTTGCTGGAAACATTCCTCCAAGATTTTAGTCCATGTTGACATAATAGCACCACACAGTTACTGCAGATTTGCAAATGAGAATCTCCCATTACACCGCATCCTAAAGCTGCTCTGCTGGATTGAAATCTGATAACTGGCTAATACAATGAAGTGACGTGCTGTCCATTCGGAGATGCAGTCAAGGTATGCAGAAGAGCATACCTTGACTGCATTTAGGCATGAAGTATGTCTACATGCCCAAATGCTTTGAGGTGTCAAGAGGTGATTGGCTGATTAGACAGCTGTACCTAACAAAGTGGCCACTCAGAGCATGTAGCTCAAAGCTGGTTTAAGCATTTATTGTGCACAGCTGCTCCATTAACAGATCACAGATAACTGATGTCTGTCGTGTGCTTACAGATGCTAAATGAAGGCACTTAAAACTAAGTGCTGCTGATCATCTCTGTACTTAGTGCCTACCTGTAGGAATTCATCAATTTCGACTTGTCCGTTCTTGTTGAGGTCCACCTCATTAAGGATTTCATGGAGCGCGTTTTCATCAATGTACACATTGATGCTCTGCAGGGAAGGAGAAACACAGCACTCGGGATCAATGACATGCAGCTGCGGGTAACAAATATGTGAAGACTGAGAGAAAGAAACTCACCTGTAAAACTCGCTGGACGTCAACAGTGGTGATGAATCCTTTGCTCTCTTTGTCAAACTTGTGGAAACGCTTCTTGTACCTGTCAGACACACCAGCAGTAACAGCAGATTTACAGCAGCGATATTAACAGACAACAACAACAGCAGTGGATCAAATACCACCATGTTGATGTTGTGCATACAACACCATAACCAGCATTGGCCCAGGACCAACACTGGAACCAGTCCATGACCCAAAAAACCCACATGGCCTCCAGTAACCATTACTTAAATTCTAGCTTTCATTCCCTGGTTGGTGTTTGGGAATAAACATTTTTCCCTAGCGAGCAGTGGCTGTTAGAGGCTGTTATGCTTTCCTCAAAAGCATGTTGACCTTCTAATTACTCGCTGGTTTGGAAATGCCTTTGAGGTGCAACAGCAACAGTTAGTAAGTTGTAACTAATACCATCTGCACTGAAATAAATAAGTATTTTCCCCAAACAGGATAAAACCCCCAAATCTTCAGTGTTAAAGGCCTGACTTTACTCCTTTCACCCACCACCTCATCTTGACCAACAAATGACCAAACTATACTACACCATAGATGTTTTATTTATGACCTACTTATACTTTTTTATTTATACTTATAGTATTTAATAGCTTCATTTGTGTTTATCACCCCGGTACTGTTTCGTTTATCTATGACAGGTAATCTAAGACGTTTTCATATTATTTTTATACATAGAGGAGTTTTGGCATCACAGTTCTACCAGATCTTTCAAAGAGTTTCAAAGGGCGTTGCTTGAAACTGCTGCCAACTCTTCATCCAACCAGAGATCAGTACCACAGAGACAGTATTTGAGTAACTGGGCCACAAATATTGTCCTTTATCCCTGAAAGCAGCAGGTTTTTCCAGAGCCTGAATGTCTGCTCCAGAATCTCTGAATCTGGTTCTGGGTCTATTAGCTGTGTAATAATCAGAGCCAGCAAGTCGAACAAAAAAAATCTGAAGAGTTGTAGAGACAGACTACCCAAATTTACAGTGGGGAAAAATGTTCCCCTTATAATAAAAATATGAGAGCGAACTTAAATATGATCAAGGTCATAAATTATTATAAAAATAATATTTTAAGATTATTTAAATACTTGCAGGAAATCCTGTAGTTGAAATTTGCTCTGTGGGGCTTCAGTAAGAACCACAGAGTCTGTGTGCCCCTCCATGGACATGCCTCCCCTCACCAATCACCAAACCGGTCATGCTAAACGATGCTACAGACAGCACAACTTTCTCCACGGCTTTTCCAGACACTTTCACATCTGTCACGAGTTCAGGGTGAACCTGCTCTCATCTGTGAAAAGCTCAGGGTGCCTGTGGTGGACCTGGGAATTCTGGTATTCCTTGGCAAATGCCAATCAGTCTCCACAGTGCCAGGCAGTGAGCACTGAGCCCACCAGAGGACATCAGGCCCTCAGGTCACCCTCATGTAGTCTGTTTGTGATTGTTTGGTCAGAAACATTTAAACTAGTGACCTAATGGAAGTCATTTTGTAGCTCTCACAGTGCTCATCCTGTTCCTCCTAGCGTACAGGAGCAGATATGGGTCCTGCTGATGGATTAAGGACCTTCTATGGCCCTGTCCAACTCTCCTACAGTAACTGCCTGTTTGTTCCATGATCCTGAGACACAACAAACCTTCTGACAATGGCACATATTGATGTGCCATCCCGGAGGAGTTGGACTACCTGTGCAACCTCTGTAGGGTCCAGTTATCGTCTCATGCTAGCAGTAGTGACACAGAGACTGGCCAAATGCAAAACTAGTAAAAGGAAAAATGTGTGTCCTCCAGCTGCAAACCGTTCCTTTGTTGGGGTTTGCCTCATTGTCACACGTCTACTGGACTTGTTCATTTCATTAACACCAAAGCAACTGAAACTCATTAACAAGCCCCTCTGACCAGAACAACATCCCAGAGGTTTAACTGACTGGATGGTATGCTCTCATTAAAAAGTGTTCCTTTAATTTTTTGAGAAGTCTGTAACTGATATGGAACATGATTAAGAAAGAAAAAAAATGCATAAATCAATCAGGAAACTTAAATGAACTATCTGATGTTTTCAAAAGCACTACCTGGCTACTTCATGGTTGTCCAGGTTGATCTCAGACGTCTTGGTTATTTGCTCAGAGCGAGACCTGTAGCCCATCTCATGGTACAGGAACTTCCTCGCTGCCTCGAGTTCCTCCTGGATTTAAAAAAAAAAAAAAGGTGAGCCCACACTAATCAGCAAAGTCATTTTCTCATTAATCAGAACAAACAGATTCACACATACACCCTCTGTAACTCAGGTTATAACGTTAAATGAGGCATCTAATGTCTAATGAGGTCACTACAATGTGTGTAAATGGCTAAAATGTTTCTTTCAGAACTAAAATAACAAAAACTGAGATTTTTCACCAGCTTGCTACATGGCCTGTATTTGGTAAATGGCCTGTATTTGTGGCCTTAGGGACTGCTTTACTAGTCCCTAAGGACTCCAAAGCGCTTTACACAACCAGTCATCCACCCATTCACACACACATTCACACACTGGTGATGGCAAGCTACGTTGTAGCCACAGCCACCCTGGGGCGCACTGACAGAGGCGAGGCTGCCGGACACTGGCGCCACCGGGCCCTCTGACCACCACCAGTAGGCAACGGGTGAAGTGTCTTGCCCGAGGACACAACGACCGAGACCGTCTAAGCCAGGGCTCGAACCAGCAACCTTCCGATTACAAGGCGAACTCCCAACTCTTGAGCCACGATCGCCCCCATGTCACTCATACAAGCTGCTGTCTAAAAATGCACAGCTCGATATTAGTTTACCTGATTCATCAGATCTTTTAGCTCTAAACAAACCTCAAAACACTGGAAAACATCTGGTTTTCCAAAACTCAAAATAACATCTTCAAAAGTCTCTTTGTGTCTGACCAACACATCAAATCTAAAGAAAGTCTGTCACTGTCACATGACAAAGAAAGGCAGGAGAAATTATTTATTATGGCTGCATAACTTCCACCCATCCTATAAGTGAGACTTTCTCATCTGTGTTTCATTAAACATACTCCAGGACTACGCTGATTAAAATCTCTCAATCACAGGCAAAGAATTACCAATACCAAATTTTGAGGTGATGTTACAGGCTTTTTTTTGGAAAACTGATCATTGGAGCTCCAGTACTGTGAAAAAGTATCTGCCACCTTCCTGATCAACCAGATCAATCAAATTTAATACTAGAAGAAGTTAGTAAGTCTGAGGAAATACAAACTGCAGCTTTTACATTTATTACATGAAAAACTGTAATTAAAAAAAGGAATCATCAAGATGTTTTTGGTAAATGTGAGACGAGCCTTTGTGATCTTTTTGGTCAGCAGTGGTTTTCTCCTTGAACTCTCCCATGGAGGCCATTTTTGCCCAGTCTCTATCTTATTGTTGAATCATGAACTTTGACCTTAACTGAGACAAGTGAGTTAGATGTTGTTGTGGTTCTTTTGTGACCTCCTGGATGAGTCATCGAAGCTCTTGGAGTAATTTTGGTGGGCCAGTCACTCCTGGGAAGCTTCACCACTGTTCCAAGTTTCCTCCAATTGTGGATAACGTCTCTCACTGTGGTTCACTGGAGTCCCAGAGCCTTAGAAATGGCTTTGTAACCTTTTCCAGACTGACTTTGTTTCTCAGCTGTTTCTTTAGATCATGACGTGCTGTGTTGGTGTTTGAGATCTTTTAGCTTCACTTTGTCAGACATTTTCTGTTCAAGTGATTTCTTGATTCAACACGTCTGGCAGTAATCAGGCCTTGGTGTAGCTGAAGAAACTGAAGTCAGGGTTCCAAAAAATGTGGTTAATACAGTTAATTCATGATTTACTTCTTCACACAGGCCCAGGTGAGTTTGGATAGGGTTTCTCCCTTAATAAATGAAATCTTCATTTAAAAACTGCATTTTGTATTTACTCTGGTTATCTTTGCCTAACATTAAATTTTGTTTGATGATCTGAAACATTTCA
Source organism: Oreochromis aureus (assembly GCF_013358895.1). Taxonomy (NCBI): domain Eukaryota; kingdom Metazoa; phylum Chordata; class Actinopteri; order Cichliformes; family Cichlidae; genus Oreochromis; species Oreochromis aureus. The sequence goes on along the minus strand of NC_052963.1, from coordinate 21,098,753 downwards.
GTGTGACAAATATGCAAAAAAAACAAACAAAAAAAATCATGAAGAAAGCAGACACTTTTTCACAACAATGTAACTGAAAGCTTTTACACAAGGAAAACCAGAAACCAGAGCGTTTGGTGTATGATTAACTGACTTGTTTATGAGCTATTCTCTCACTACTTCTGCTGGTTAACAATAAAGGTCTAAAATAGCTCAGAGTTCAACTTTCATGCATGCACAGAGCCTCCTCTATGAAAGCGCAAAGGGTGTGGACTTTTCCATTGTACTCTGATCAAAAACGAATCCCTGCCCCAACTTGAGAAACCCACCAGGGATTTAAGCTTTATGCAGAAGCCAGGGGAATAAAACGAGTAATCCCATCAGTACACGTCGTTTTAACCTGCAGACATGCACCTCAGGATGCTGGTGACAGTTTTAGATATAGAGTTAGGTTATGTTTTAACCATAAGCACACTTTCAGTAGAAGATTTGGGCCTTATATTTCCTTTTTTTTTAATAAGCCTCTCTCTGTGGACGACAGAGATTCTGTAAATCTAACCATACCAAACGGTGACCTGGTGAATATTAAGGGGTTAAAAACATCAAGTGTTGTAAACACGTACCGTCCTCTTCTCCTGACTCCAGTCCAGTTCTTTGCCCATGATCTGGACGATACGTGGGAGTGCCTCGTCGGCCGCCTGCACATTCAGGAAGCCCAGGCGAGTTCGCCGGGCGATGACATCGATGGCGGTGCAGGCGTACTCCTTAATCGCATATAGCACCTGAAAAAGACGAGAAGCTCTCAGACACTCTTCAGACACACAGCTGGAACTTTAACTGTTTACACAACAGTCCCATTTTACCTCGCTCTCGATGTACGGGAATTCAGACACCAATCTTTTCCCGACGATTGGCCATCTCTGCCCGGTGACCTGAGCCATTTTGGCAACGTCGAATGCCCTTCCCCCATACGTGGAGGCCAGGTGTTGAGCGACCTGTGCCAGAGAAAGATATAAATACTTACTTAAATACATAGATTTTATATTAATTTATTTTAATAATAATGCTAATCAGAGGTTTTCTGCCCTGAAAACACATCTAGGAATTTATACCAAAGCAAAATCACCAGGACTATGATAAAACACCATTACTCAATTACTCAAACAATTATCAAAGGTCCAAAATGAACAGGGACGTGCATAAACACAAAGGTAAAACTAAAGCAAAAAGACTGCCTGAATTTGTGTAGTCAACCCCCAAACACACAATTTAAACTGTGTTAATAACAGGATTAAATTATCGGATATTCAGAAACACTTATTAGAAGTTTGACTTAGTTACATCGAAACACATGTGACCGACCTGTTATTCACTGATAAAGCTATTATTAAGATGAATACATTATTCACTCATGTTTGTTTTGTTTTTTTTCTTACATTTGCCAGAACAAAGTCTCATTAAGGTCTATAATTTGATTTTCCTAAATATATAATTTACACTAAACTGCTTTTTATATCTAAACATTTTTACCATCCTTGTCATAGGAGCTTTTATATAAAGTTATTAGCTGATCATTTATGAGAAATACATAAGCAGCATTAGTAGGGATATTACAAGTTTTTTCTTACACTAGAAAAAAAATGACCAACACCTCTTACACTGACTGATTAATACATTTGTAAACAGAAACATTACAGTTTAACAGTATATCATACTTTCACATGGCTACTCCCACTGTTTCCCTCCACTGTTAATGGCATATTGCTATAAAGGTTAGATAAAGGGGGGCTGCGACCTTGGCTAAAATATTTCTACAGAGAAAGATGTTGAACATCTTACTCCAACTTAAGAATTACAGGTGTGCTTATTTGGAAAAACCCAAATAAGCTGAATTCAGTGTGTGTATAATAAGTGTGTGAGTGTATAATTCCTGTTATCCCTGCTACAACATATAAGTCCATTATTCTAAAAATCAATTTGCTCTTGGTTAGTTTTTCCCAGCTGCCAGTGAAAGAATGAGCAATAATGGCACAAGTCTGAATAAGTAAATAGATACATTTAAGAATAAATGCACAAAATGAATGTTTGAATGTAGGCAGAGAAATAAATCCAAGTTAAAATATAGGAATAATTAGATAGCTACATAAATTCATATGGAGAAATAATATATAAATGCAAAAACAGAACAATTAATTAATTAATATCTACTAACTAATGTTGTGATGCAAAACTACCTAAATGAATGTAGCTTAAAAAATGAACACATGAAGTTTTACAGACATAAATCACTTTCAAAGACTGACCGAGTGTAAATGAAGATAAATGTAAAAATAAATAAGTAAATGTTGAAGTATATATGATGCAAAATAGAGAATTAACTAGATTAATG